>NW_027525700.1:0-16721 GCF_052094955.1 Ictidomys tridecemlineatus | reverse complement strand
TCTCTATGGTTTGTTTGCTGTTGATGTAGCCCTAAGCAGAGACTGGTGAGAATCACTTTCATGGAAATGGCCTGCCAAGCTTCCAAAAAACTACGAGTTGCCTGAAATCTCAGCAAACACTTTTTCACCCAATCTTGATGATACTTTCAGGTAATGATCAGTACACCAATCCCACTTGGCTCGCCAAATTTCGTTCTTCTAGGTTATACCGTTCGTTGGCAGTAACCGGTTTCATTTTGAGGTTTCACTCTGTTTTCTCCTATAGGGATACATGTGTTTGGAACTCTAAATCAAACACGGTTTGTGCTAGCTTTTTGAAACTTGACACAATAAACAGTTTCAAGTTCTATCTCTATGGTTTGTTTGCTGTTGATGTAGCCCTAAGCAGAGACTGGGGAGAATCACTTTCATGGAAAGGGCCTGCCAAGCTTCCAAAATACTACGAGTTGCCTGAAATCTCAGCACACACTTTTTCACCCAATCTTGATGAAACTTTCAGGTAATGATCAGTACACCAATCCCACTTGGCTCGCCAAATTTCGTTCTTCTAGGTTAAACAGTTCGTTGGCAGTAACCGGTTTCATTTTGAGGTTTCACTCTGTTTTCTCCTATAGGGATACATGTATTTGGAACTCTAAATCAAACATGGTTTGTACTAGCTCTTTGAAACTTGACACAATAAAGCAGTTTCAAGTTCTCTCCCTATGGTTTGTTTGCTGTTGATGTAGCCCTAAGCAGAGACTGGCGAGAATCACTTTCATGGAAAGGGCCTGCCAAGCTTCCAAAAAATTACGAGTTGCCTGAAATCTCAGCACACACTTTTTCACCCAATCTTGATGAAACGTTCAGGTAATGATCAGTACACCAATCCCACTTGGCTCGCCAAATTTCGTTCTTCTAGGTTAAACCGTTCGTTGGCAGTAACCGGTTTCATTTTGAGGTTTCACTCTGTTTTCTCCTATAGGGATACATGTATTTGGAACTCTAAATCAAACACGGTTTGTGCTAGCTCTTTGAAACTTGACACAATAAAGCAGTTTCAAGTTCTATCTCTATAGTTTGTTTGCTGTTGATGTAGCCCTAAGCAGAGACTGGCGAGAATCACTTTCATGGAAAGGGCCTGCCAAGCTTCCAAAAAACTACGAGTTGCCTGAAATCTCAACACACACTTTTTCACCCAATCTTGATGAAACTTTCAGGTAATGATCAGTACACCAATCCCACTTGGCTCGCCAAATATCGTTCTTCTAGGTTAAACCGTTCGTTGGCAGTAACCGGTTTCATTTTGAGTTTTCACTCTGTTTTCTCCTATAGGGATACATGTATTTGGAACTCTAAATCAAACACGGTTTGTGCTAGCTCTTTGAAACTTGACACAATAAAGCAGTTTCAAGTTCTATCTCTATGGTTTGTTTGCTGTTGATGTAGCCCTAAGCAGAGACTGGTGAGAATCACTTTCATGGAAAGGGCCTGCCAAGCTTCCAAAAAATTACGAGTTGCCTGAAATCTCAGCACACACTTTTTCACCCAATCTTGATGAAACGTTCAGATAATGATCAGTACACCAATCCCACTTGCCTCGCCAAATTTAGTTCTTCTAGCTTAAACCGTTCGTTGGCAGTAACCGGTTCATTTTGAGGTTTCACTCTGTTTTCTCCTATAGGGATACATGTATTTGGAACTCTAAATCAAACACGGTTTGTGCTAGCTCTTTGAAACTTGACACAATAAAGCAGTTTCAAGTTCTATCTCTATAGTTGGTTTGCTGTTGATGTAGCCCTAAGCAGAGACTGGCGAGAATCACTTTCATGGAAAGGGCCTGCCAAGCTTCCAAAAAACTACGAGTTGCCTGAAATCTCAACACACACTTTTTCACCCAATCTTGATGAAACTTTCAGGTAATGATCAGTACACCAATCCCACTTGGCTCGCCAAATATCGTTCTTCTAGGTTAAACCGTTCGTTGGCAGTAACCGGTTTCATTTTGAGTTTTCACTCTGTTTTCTCCTATAGGGATACATGTATTTGGAACTCTAAATCAAACACGGTTTGTGCTAGCTCTTTGAAACTTGACACAATAAAGCAGTTTCAAGTTCTATCTCTATGGTTTGTTTGCTGTTGATGTAGCCCTAAGCAGAGACTGGCGAGAATCACTTTCATGGAAAGGGCCTGCCAAGCATCCAAAAAACTACGAGTTGCCTCAAATCTCAGCACACACTTTTTCACCCAATCTTGATGAAACTTTCAGGTAATGATCAGTACACCAATCCCACTTGGCTCGGCAAATTTCTTTCTTCTAGGTTCAACCGTTCGTTGGCAGTAACCGGTTTCATTTTGAGGTTTCACTCTGTTTTCTCCTATAGGGATACATGTATTTGGAACTCTAAATCAAACACGGTTTGTGCTAGCTCTTTGAAACTTGACACAATAAAGCAGTTTCAAGTTCTATCTCTATAGTTTGTTTGCTGTTGATGTAGCCCTAAGCAGAGACTGGCGAGAATCACTTTCATGGAAAGGGCCTGCCAAGCTTCCAAAAAACTACGAGTTGCCTGAAATCTCAACACACACTTTTTCACCCAATCTTGATGAAACATTCAGGTAATGATCAGTACACCAATCCCACTTGGCTCGCCAAATATCGTTCTTCTAGGTTAAACCGTTCGTTGGCAGTAACCGGTTTCATTTTGAGTTTTCACTCTGTTTTCTCCTATAGGGATACATGTATTTGGAACTCTAAATCAAACACGGTTTGTGCTAGCTCTTTGAAACTTGACACAATAAAGCAGTTTCAAGTTCTATCTCTATGGTTTGTTTGCTGTTGATGTAGCCCTAAGCAGTGACTGGCGAGAATCACTTTCATGGAAAGGGCCTGCCAAGCTTCCAAAAAACTACGAGTTGCCTGAAATCTCAGCACACACTTTTTCACCCAATCTTGATGAAACTTTCAGGTAATGATCAGTACACCAATCCCACTTGGCTCGCCAAATTTCGTTCTTCTAGGTTAAACCGTTCGTTGGCAGTAACCGGTTTCATTTTGAGGTTTCACTCTGTTTTCTCCTATACGGATACATGTATTTGGAACTCTAAATCAAACACGGTTTGTGATAGCTCTTTGAAACTTGACACAATAAAGCCGTTTCAAGTTCTATCTCTATGGTTTGTTTGCTGTTGATGTAGACCTAAGCAGAGACTGGCGAGAATCACTTTCATGGAAAGGGCCTGCCAAGCTTCCAAAATACTACGAGTTGCCTGAAATCTCAGCACACACTTTTTCACCCAATCATGATGAAACTTTCAGGTAATGATCAGTACACCAATCCCACTTGGCTCGCCAAATTTCGTTCTTCTAGGTTAAACCGTTCGTTGGCAGTAACCGGTTTCATTTTGAGGTTTCACTCTGTTTTCTCCTATAGGGATACATGTATTTGGAACTCTAAATCAAACATGGTTTGTACTAGCTCTTTGAAACTTGACACAATAAAGCAGTTTCAAGTTCTCTCCCTATGGTTTGTTTGCTGTTGATGTAGCCCTAAGCAGAGACTGGTGAGAATCACTTTCATGGAAAGGGCCTGCCAAGCTTCCAAAAAATTACGAGTTGCCTGAAATCTCAGCACACACTTTTTCACCCAATCTTGATGAAACGTTCAGGTAATGATCAGTACACCAATCCCACTTGGCTCGCCAAATTTAGTTCTTCTAGCTTAAACCGTTCGTTGGCAGTAACCGGTTTCATTTTGAGGTTTCACTCTGTTTTCTCCTATAGGGATACATGTATTTGGAACTCTAAATCAAACACGGTTTGTGCTAGCTCTTTGAAACTTGACACAATAAAGCAGTTTCAAGTTCTATCTCTATAGTTGGTTTGCTGTTGATGTAGCCCTAAGCAGAGACTGGCGAGAATCACTTTCATGGAAAGGGCCTGCCAAGCTTCCAAAAAACTACGAGTTGCCTGAAATCTCAACACACACTTTTTCACCCAATCTTGATGAAACTTTCAGGTAATGATCAGTACACCAATCCCACTTGGCTCGCCAAATATCGTTCTTCTAGGTTAAACCGTTCGTTGGCAGTAACCGGTTTCATTTTGAGTTTTCACTCTGTTTTCTCCTATAGGGATGCATGTATTTGGAACTCTAAATCAAACACGGTTTGTGCTAGCTCTTTGAAACTTGACACAATAAAGCAGTTTCAAGTTCTATCTCTATGGTTTGTTTGCTGTTGATGTAGCCCTAAGCAGAGACTGGCGAGAATCACTTTCATGGAAAGGGCCTGCCAAGCATCCAAAAAACTACGAGTTGCCTCAAATCTCAGCACACACTTTTTCACCCAATCTTGATGAAACTTTCAGGTAATGATCAGTACACCAATCCCACTTGGCTCGGCAAATTTCGTTCTTCTAGGTTCAACCGTTCGTTGGCAGTAACCGGTTTCATTTTGAGGTTTCACTCTGTTTTCTCCTATATGGATACATGTATTTGGAACTCTAAATCAAACACGGTTTGTGCTAGCTCTTTGAAACTTGACACAATAAAGCCGTTTCAAGTTCTATCTCTATGGTTTGTTTGCTGTTGATGTAGCCCTAAGCAGACACTGGAGAGAATCACTTTCATGGAAAGGGCCTGCCAAGCTTCCAAAAAACTACGAGTTGCCTGAAATCTCAGCACACACTTTTTCACCCAATATTGATGAAACTTTCAGGTAATGATCAGTACACCAATCCCACTTGGCTCGCCAAATATCGTTCTTCTAGGTTAAACCGTTCGTTGGCAGTAACCGGTTTCATTTTGAGGTTTCACTCTGTTTTCTCCTATAGGGATACATGTATTTGGAACTCTAAATCAAACACGGTTTGTGCTAGCTCTTTGAAACTTGACACAATAAAGCAGTTTCAAGTTCTATCTCTATGGTTTGTTTGCTGTTGATGTAGCCCTAAGCAGAGACTGGTGAGAATCACTTTCATGGAAATGGCCTGCCAAGCTTCCAAAAAACTACGAGTTGCCTGAAATCTCAGCAAACACTTTTTCACCCAATCTTGATGATACTTTCAGGTAATGATCAGTACACCAATCCCACTTGGCTCGCCAAATTTCGTTCTTCTAGGTTATACCGTTCGTTGGCAGTAACCGGTTTCATTTTGAGGTTTCACTCTGTTTTCTCCTATAGGGATACATGTGTTTGGAACTCTAAATCAAACACGGTTTGTGCTAGCTTTTTGAAACTTGACACAATAAAGCAGTTTCAAGTTCTATCTCTATGGTTTGTTTGCTGTTGATGTAGCCCTAAGCAGAGACTGACGAGAATCACTTTCATGGAAAGGGCCTGCCAAGCTTCCAAAAACTATGAGTTGCCTGAAATCTCAGCACACACTTTTTCACCCAATCTTGATGAAACTTTCAGGTAATGATCAGTACACCAATCCAACTTGGCTTGTCAAATTTTGTTCTTCTAGGTTAAACCGTTCGTTGGCAGTAACCGGTTTCATTTTGAGGTTTCACTCTGTTTTCTCCTATAGGGATACATGTATTTGGAACTCTAAATCAAACATGGTTTGTACTAGCTCTTTGAAACTTGACACAATAAAGCAGTTTCAAGTTCTCTCTCTATGGTTTGTTTGCTGTTGATGTAGCCCTAAGCAGAGACTGGCGAGAATCACTTTCATGGAAAGGGCCTGCCAAGCTTCCAAAAAACTACGAGTTGCCTGAAATCTCAGCACACACTTTTTCACCCAATCTTGATGAAACGTTCAGGTAATGATCAGTACACCAATCCCACTTGGCTCGCCAAATTTCCTTCTTCTAGGTTAAACCGTTCGTTGGCAGTAACCGGTTTCATTTTGAGGTTTCACTCTGTTTTCTACTATAGGGATACATGTATTTGGAACTCTAAATCAAACACGGTTTGTGCTAGCTCTTTGAATCTTGACACAATAAAGCAGTTTCAAGTTCTATCTCTATGGTTTGTTTGCTGTTGATGTAGCCCTAAGCAGAGACTGGCGAGAATCACTTTCATGGAAAGGGCCTGCCAAGCTTCCAAAAAACTACGAGTTGCCTGAAATCTCAGCACACACTTTTTCACCCAATCTTGATGAAACTTTCAGGTAATGATCAGTACACCAATCCCACTTGGCTCGCCAAATTTCGTTCTTCTAGGTTAAACCGTTCGTTGGCAGTAACCGGTTTCATTTTGAGGTTTCACTCTGTTTTCTCCTATAGGGATACATGTATTTGGAACTCTAAATCAAACACGGTTTGTGCTAGCTCTTTGAAACTTGACACAATAAAGCAGTTTCAAGTTCTATCTCTATGGTTTGTTTGCTGTTGATGTAGCCCTAAGCAGAGACTGGCGAGAATCACTTTCATGGAAAGGGCCTGCCAAGCTTCCAAAAAACTACGAGGTGCCTGAAATCTCAGCACACACTTTTTCACCCAATCTTGATGATACTTTCAGGTAATGATCAGTACACCAATCCCACTTGGCTTGCCAAATTTCGTTCTTCTAGGTTAAACCATTCGTTGGCAGTAACCGGTTTCATTTTGAGGTTTCACTCTGTTTTCTCCTATAGGGATACATGTATTTGGAACTCTAAATCAAACACGGTTTGTGCTAGCTCTTTGAAACTTGACACAATAAAGCAGTTTCAAGTTCTATCTCTATGGTTTGTTTGCTGTTGATGTAGCCCTAAGCAGAGACTGGCGAGAATCACTTTCATGGAAAGGGCCTGCCAAGCTTCCAAAAAACTACGAGTTGCCTGAAATCTCAGCACACACTTTTTCACCCAATCTTGATGAAACTTTCAGGTAATGATCAGTACACCAATCCCACTTGGCTCGCCAAATATCGTTCTTCTGGGTTAAACGGTTTGTTGGCAGTAACCGGTTTCATTTTGAGTTTTCACTCTGTTTTCTCCTATAGGGATACATGTATTTGGAACTCTAAATCAAACACGGTTTGTGCTAGCTCTTTGAAACTTGACACAATAAAGCAGTTTCAAGTTCTCTCTCTATGGTTTGTTTGCTGTTGATGTAGCCCTAAGCAGAGACTGGCGAGAATCACTTTCATGGAAAGGGCCTGCCAAGCTTCCAAAAAACTACGAGTTGCCTGAAATCTCAGCACACACTTTTTCACCCAATCTTGATGAAACTTTCAGGTAATGATCAGTACACCAATCCCACTTGGCTCGCCAAATTTCATTCTTCTAGGTTAAACCGTTCGTTGGCAGTAACCGGTTTCATTTTGAGGTTTCACTCTGTTTTCTCCTATACGGATACATGTATTTGGAACTCTAAATCAAACACGGTTTGTGATAGCTCTTTGAAACTTGACACAATAAAGCCGTTTCAAGTTCTATCTTTATGGTTTGTTTGCTGTTGATGTAGCCCTAAGCAGAGACTGGCGAGAATCACTTTCATGGAAAGGGTCTGCCAAGCTTCCAAAATACTACGAGTTGCCTGAAATCTCAGCACACACTTTTTCACCCAATCTTGATGAAACTTTCAGGTAATGATCAGTACACCAATCCCACTTGGCTCGCCAAATTTCGTTCTTCTAGGTTAAACCGTTCGTTGGCAGTAACCGGTTTCATTTTGAGGTTTCACTCTGTTTTCTCCTATAGGGATACATGTATTTGGAACTCTAAATCAAACATGGTTTGTACTAGCTCTTTGAAACTTGACACAATAAAGCAGTTTCAAGTTCTCTCCCTATGGTTTGTTTGCTGTTGATGTAGCCCTAAGCAGAGACTGGCGAGAATCACTTTCATGGAAAGGGCCTGCCAAGCTTCCAAAAAATTACGAGTTGCCTGAAATCTCAGCACACACTTTTTCACCCAATCTTGATGAAACGTTCAGGTAATGATCAGTACACCAATCCCACTTGGCTCGCCAAATTTCATTCTTCTAGGTTAAACCGTTCGTTAGCAGTAACCGGTTTCATTTTGAGGTTTCACTCTGTTTTCTCCTATAGGGATACATGTATTTGGAACTCTAAATCAAACACGGTTTGTGCTAGCTCTTTGAAACTTGACACAATAAAGCAGTTTCAAGTTCTATCTCTATGGTTTGTTTGCTGTTGATGTAGCCCTAAGCAGAGACTGGTGAGAATCACTTTCATGGAAATGGCCTGCCAAGCTTCCAAAAAACTACGAGTTGCCTGAAATCTCAGCAAACACTTTTTCACCCAATCTTGATGATACTTTCAGGTAATGATCAGTACACCAATCCCATTGGCTCGCCAAATTTCGTTCTTCTAGGTTATACCGTTCGTTGGCAGTAACCGGTTTCATTTTGAGGTTTCACTCTGTTTTCTCCTATAGGGATACATGTGTTTGGAACTCTAAATCAAACACGGTTTGTGCTAGCTTTTTGAAACTTGACACAATAAAGCAGTTTCAAGTTCTATCTCTATGGTTTGTTTGCTGTTGATGTAGCCCTAAGCAGAGACTGACGAGAATCACTTTCATGGAAAGGGCCTGCCAAGCTTCCAAAAAACTACGAGTTGCCTGAAATCTCAGCACAAACTTTTTCACCCAATCTTGATGAAACTTTCAGGTAATGATCAGTACACCAATCCCACTTGGCTTGCCAAATTTTGTTCTTCTAGGTTAAACCGTTCGTTGGCAGTAACCGGTTTCATTTTGAGGTTTCACTCTGTTTTCTCCTATACGGATACATGTATTTGGAACTCTAAATCAAACATGATTTGTACTAGCTCTTTGAAACTTGACACAATAAAGCAGTTTCAAGTTCTCTCTCTATGGTTTGTTTGCTGTTGATGTAGCCCTAAGCAGAGACTGGCGAGAATCACTTTCATGGAAAGGGCCTGCCAAGCTTCCAAAAAACTACGAGTTGCCTGAAATCTCAGCACACACTTTTTCACCCAATCTTGATGAAACGTTCAGGTAATGATCAGTACACCAATCCCACTTGGCTCGCCAAATTTCCTTCTTCTAGGTTTAACCGTTCGTTGGCAGTAACCGGTTTCATTTTGAGGTTTCACTCTGTTTTCTACTATAGGGATACATGTATTTGGAACTCTAAATCAAACACGGTTTGTGCTAGCTCTTTGAATCTTGACACAATAAAGCAGTTTCAAGTTCTATCTCTATGGTTTGTTTGCTGTTGATGTAGCCCTAAGCAGAGACTGGCGAGAATCACTTTCATGGAAAGGGCCTGCCAAGCTTCCAAAAAACTACGAGTTGCCTGAAATCTCAGCACAAACTTTTTCACCCAATCTTGATGATACTTTCAGGTAATGATCAGTACACCAATCCCACTTGGCTCGCCAAATTTCGTTCTTCTAGGTTAAACCATTCGTTGGCAGTAACCGGTTTCATTTTGAGGTTTCACTCTGTTTTCTCCTATAGGGATACATGTATTTGGAACTCTAAATCAAACACGGTTTGTGCTAGCTCTTTGAAACTTGACACAATAAAGCAGTTTCAAGTTCTATCTCTATGGTTTGTTTGCTGTTGATGTAGCCCTAAGCAGAGACTGGCGAGAATCACTTTCATGGAAAGGGCCTGCCAAGCTTCCAAAAAACTACGAGTTGCCTGAAATCTCAGCACACACTTTTTCCCCCAATCTTGATGAAACTTTCAGGTAATGATCAGTACACTAATCCCACTTGGCTCGCCAAATATCGTTCTTCTAGGTTAAACCGTTCGTTGGCAGTAACCGGTTTCATTTTGAGGTTTCACTCTGTTTTCTCCTATAGGGATACATGTATTTGGAACTCTAAATCAAACACGGTTTGTGCTAGCTCTTTGAAACTTGACACAATAAAGCAGTTTCAAGTTCTATCTCTATGGTTTGTTTGCTGTTGATGTAGCCCTAAGCAGAGACTGGTGAGAATCATTTTCATGGAAATGGCCTGCCAAGCTTCCAAAAACTACGAGTTGCCTGAAATCTCAGCACACACTTTTTCACCCAATCTTGATGAAACTTTCAGGTAATGATCAGTACACCAATCCCACTTGGCTCTCCAAATTTTGTTCTTCTAGGTTAAACCGTTCGTTGGCAGTAACCGGTTTCATTTTGAGGTTTCACTCTGTTTTCTCCTATAGGGATACATGTATTTGGAACTCTAAATCAAACACGGTTTGTGCTAGCTCTTTGAAACTTGACACAATAAAGCAGTTTCAAGTTCTATCTCTATGGTTTGTTTGCTGTTGATGTAGCCCTAAGCAGAGACTGGCGAGAATCACTTTCATGGAAAGGGCCTGCCAAGCTTCCAAAAAACTACGAGTTGCCTGAAATCTCAGCAAACACTTTTTCACCCAATCTTGATGATACTTTCAGGTAATGATCAGTACACCAATCCCACTTGGCTCGCCAAATTTCGTTCTTCTAGGTTAAACCGTTCGTTGGCAGTAACCGGTTTCATTTTGAGGTTTCACTCTGTTTCCTCCTATAGGGATACATGTGTTTGGAACTCTAAATCAAACACGGTTTGTGCTAGCTTTTTGAAACTTGATACAATAAAGCAGTTTCAAGTTCTATCTCTATGGTTTGTTTGCTGTTGATGTAGCCCTAAGCAGAGACTGGCGAGAATCACTTTCATGGAAAGGGCCTGCCAAGCTTCCAAAAAACTACCAGTTGCCTGAAATCTCAGCACACACTTTTTCACCCAATCTTGATGAAACTTTCAGGTAATGATCAGTACACCAATCCCACTTGGCTTGCCAAATTTTGTTCTTCTAGGTTTAACCGTTCGTTGGCAGTAACCGGTTTCATTTTGAGGTTTCACTCTGTTTTCTCCTATAGGGATACATGTATTTGGAACTCTAAATCAAACATGGTTTGTACTAGCTCTTTGAAACTTGACACAATAAAGCAGTTTCAAGTTCTCTCTCTATGGTTTGTTTGCTGTTGATGTAGCCCTAAGCAGAGACTGGCGAGAATCACTTTCATGGAAAGGGCCTGCCAAGCTTCCAAAAAACTACGAGTTGCCTGAAATCTCAGCACACACTTTTTCACCCAATCTTGATGAAACGTTCAGGTAATGATCAGTACACCAATCCCACTTGGCTCGCCAAATTTCCTTCTTCTAGGTTAAACAGTTCGTTGGTAGTAACCGGTTTCATTTTGAGGTTTCACTCTGTTTTCTCCTATAGGGATACATGTATTTGGAACTCTAAATCAAACACGGTTTGTGCTAGCTCGTTGAAACTTGACACAATAAAGCAGTTTCAAGTTCTATCTCTATGGTTTGTTTGCTGTTGATGTAGCCCTAAGCAGAGAGTGGCGAGAATCACTTTCATGGAATGGGCCTGCCAAGCTTCCAAAAAACTACGAGTTGCCTCACATATCAGCACACACTTTTTCACCCAATCTTGATGAAACTTTCAGGTAATGATCAGTACACCAATCCCACTTGGCTCGCCGAATTTCGTTCTTCTAGGTTAAACGGTTCGTTGGCAGTAACCGGTTTCATTTTGAGGTTTCACTCTGTTTTCTCCTATAGGGATACATGTATTTGGAACTCTAAATCAAACACGGTTTGTGCTAGCTCTTTGAAACTTGACACAATAAAGCAGTTTCAAGTTCTATCTCTATGGTTTGTTTGCTGTTGATGTAGCCCTAAGCAGAGACTGGCGAGAATCACTTTCATGGAAAGGGCCTGCCAAGCTCCAAAAAACTACGAGTTGCCTGAAATCTCAGCAACCACTTTTTCACCCAATCTTGATGATACTTTCAGGTAATGATCAGTACACCAAGCCCACTTAGCTCGTCAAATTTCGTTCTTCTAGGTTAAACCGTTCGTTGGTAGTAACCGGTTTCATTTTGAGGTTTCACTCTGTTTTCTCCTATAGGGATACATGTATTTGGAACTCTAAATCAAACACGGTTTGTGCTAGCTCTTTGAAACTTGACACAATAAAGCAGTTTCAAGTTCTATCTCTATGGTTTGTTTGCTGTTGATGTAGCCCTAAGCAGAGACTGGCGAGAATCACTTTCATGGAAAGGGCCTGCCAAGCTCCAAAAAACTACGAGTTGCCTGAAATCTCAGCAACCACTTTTTCACCCAATTTTGATGATACTTTCAGGTAATGATCAGTACACCAAGCCCACTTGGCTCGCCAAATTTCGTTCTTCTAGGTTAAACCGTTCGTTGGCAGTAACCGGTTTCATTTTGAGGTTTCACTCTGTTTTCTCCTATAGGGATACATGTATTTGGAACTCTAAATCAAACACGGTTTGTGCTAGCTCTTTGAAACTTGACACAATAAAGCAGTTTCAAGTTCTATCTCTATGGTTTGTTTGCTGTTGATGTAGCCCTAAGCAGAGACTGGCGAGAATCACTTTCATGGAAAGGGCCTGCCAAGCTCCAAAAAACTACGAGTTGCCTGAAATCTCAGCAACCACTTTTTCACCCAATCTTGATGATACTTTCAGGTAATGATCAGTACACCAAGCCCACTTGGCTCGCCAAATTTCGTTCTTCTAGGTTAAACCGTTCGTTGGCAGTAACCGGTTTCATTTTGAGGTTTCACTCTGTTTTCTCCTATAGGGATACATGTATTTGGAACTCTAAATCAAACACGGTTTGTGCTAGCTCTTTGAAACTTGACACAATAAAGCAGTTTCAAGTTCTATCTCTATGGTTTGTTTGCTGTTGATGTAGCCCTAAGCAGAGACTGGCGAGAATCACTTTCATGGAAAGGGCCTGCCAAGCTTCCAAAAAACTACGAGTTGCCTGAAATCTCAGCAAACACTTTTTCACCCAATCTTGATGAAACTTTCAGGTAATGATCAGTACACCAATTCCACTTGGCTCGCCAAATTTCGTTCTTCTAGGTTAAACCGTTCGTTGGCAGTAACCGGTTTCATTTTGAGGTTTCACTCTGTTTTCTCCTATAGGGATACATGTATTTGGAACTCTAAATCAAACACGGTTTGTGCTAGCTCTTTGAAACTTGACACAATAAAGCAGTTTCAAGTTCTATCTCTATGGTTTGTTTGCTGTTGATGTAGACCTAAGCAGAGACTGGCGAGAATCACTTTCATGGAAAGGGCCTGCCAAGCTTCCAAAAAACTACGAGTTGCCTGAAATCTCAGCAAACACTTTTTCACCCAATCTTGATGATACTTTCAGGTAATGATCAGTACACCAATCCCACTTGGCTCGCCAAATTTCGTTCTTCTAGGTTAAACCATTCGTTGGCAGTAACCGGTTTCATTTTGAGGTTTCACTCTGTTTTCTCCTATAGGGATACATGTATTTGGAACTCTAAATCAAACACGGTTTGTGCTAGCTCTTTGAAACTTGACACAATAAAGCAGTTTCAAGTTCTATCTCTATGGTTTGTTTGCTGTTGATGTAGCCCTAAGCAGAGACTGGCGAGAATCACTTTCATGGAAAGGGCCTGCCAAGCTTCCAAAAAACTACGAGTTGCCTGAAATCTCAGCACACACTTTTTCCCCCAATCTTGATGAAACTTTCAGGTAATGATCAGTACACTAATCCCACTTGGCTCTCCAAATATCGTTCTTCTAGGTTAAACCGTTCGTTGGCAGTAACCGGTTTCATTTTGAGGTTTCACTCTGTTTTCTCCTATAGGGATACATGTATTTGGAACTCTAAATCAAACACGGTTTGTGCTAGCTCTTTGAAACTTGACACAATAAAGCAGTTTCAAGTTCTATCTCTATGGTTTGTTTGCTGTTGATGTAGCCCTAAGCAGAGACTGGTGAGAATCACTTTCATGGAAATGGCCTGCCAAGCTTCCAAAAACTACGAGTTGCCTGAAATCTCAGCACACACTTTTTCACCCAATCTTGATGAAACTTTCAGGTAATGATCAGTACACCAATCCCACTTGGCTCTCCAAATTTCGTTCTTCTAGGTTAAACCGTTCGTTGGCAGTAACCGGTTTCATTTTGAGGTTTCACTCTGTTATCTCCTATAGGGATACATGTATTTGGAACTCTAAATCAAACACGGTTTGTGCTAGCTCTTTGAAACTTGACACAATAAAGCAGTTTCAAGTTCTATCTCTATGGTTTGTTTGCTGTTGATGTAGCCCTAAGCAGAGACTGGCGAGAATCACTTTCATGGAAAGGGCCTGCCAAGCTTCCAAAAAACTACGAGTTGCCTGAAATCTCAGCAAACACTTTTTCACCCAATCTTGATGATACTTTCAGGTAATGATCAGTACACCAATCCCACTTGGCTCGCCAAATTTCGTTCTTCTAGGTTAAACCGTTCGTTGGCAGTAACCGGTTTCATTTTGAGGTTTCACTCTGTTTCCTCCTATAGGGATACATGTGTTTGGAACTCTAAATCAAACACGGTTTGTGCTAGCTTTTTGAAACTTGACACAATAAAGCAGTTTCAAGTTCTATCTCTATGGTTTGTTTGCTGTTGATGTAGCCCTAAGCAGAGACTGACGAGAATCACTTTCATGGAAAGGGCCTGCCAAGCTTCCAAAAAACTACCAGTTGCCTGAAATCTCAGCACACACTTTTTCACCCAATCTTGATGAAACTTTCAGGTAATTATCAGTACACCAATCCCACTTGGCTTGCCAAATTTTGTTCTTCTAGGTTTAACCGTTCGTTGGCAGTAACCGGTTTCATTTTGAGGTTTCACTCTGTTTTCTCCTATAGGGATACATGTATTTGGAACTCTAAATCAAACATGGTTTGTACTAGCTCTTTGAAACTTGACACAATAAAGCAGTTTCAAGTTCTCTCTCTATGGTTTGTTTGCTGTTGATGTAGCCCTAAGCAGAGACTGGCGAGAATCACTTTCATGGAAAGGGCCTGCCAAGCTTCCAAAAAACTACGAGTTGCCTGAAATCTCAGCACACACTTTTTCACCCAATCTTGATGAAACGTTCAGGTAATGATCAGTACACCAATCCCACTTGGCTCGCCAAATTTCGTTCTTCTAGGTTAAACCGTTCGTTGGCAGTAACCGGTTTCATTTTGAGGTTTCACTCTGTTTTCTCCTATAGGGATACATGTATTTGGAACTCTAAATCAAACACGGTTTGTGCTAGCTCTTTGAAACTTGACACAATAAAGCAGTTTCAAGTTCTATCTCTATAGTTTGTTTGCTGTTGATGTAGCCCTAAGCAGAGACTGGCGAGAATCACTTTCATGGAAAGGGCCTGCCAAGCTTCCAAAAAACTATGAGTTGCCTGAAATCTCAACACACACTTTTTCACCCAATCTTGATGAAACTTTCAGGTCATGATCAGTACACCAATCCCACTTGGCTCGCCAAATATCGTTCTTCTAGGTTAAACCGTTCGTTGGCAGTAACCGGTTTCATTTTGAGGTTTCACTCTGTTTTCTCCTATAGGGATACATGTATTTGGAACTCTAAATCAAACATGGTTTGTACTAGCTCTTTGAAACTTGACACAATAAAGCAGTTTCAAGTTCTCTCCCTATGGTTTGTTTGCTGTTGATGTAGCCCTAAGCAGAGACTGGTGAGAATCACTTTCATGGAAAGGGCCTGCCAAGCTTCCAAAAAATTACGAGTTGCCTGAAATCTCAGCACACACTTTTTCACCCAATCTTGATGAAACGTTCAGGTAATGATCAGTACACCAATCCCACTTGGCTCGCCAAATTTAGTTCTTCTAGCTTAAACCGTTCGTTGGCAGTAACCGGTTTCATTTTGAGGTTTCACTCTGTTTTCTCCTATAGGGATACATGTATTTGGAACTCTAAATCAAACACGGTTTGTGCTAGCTCTTTGAAACTTGACACAATAAAGCAGTTTCAAGTTCTATCTCTATAGTTGGTTTGCTGTTGATGTAGCCCTAAGCAGAGACTGGCGAGAATCACTTTCATGGAAAGGGCCTGCCAAGCTTCCAAAAAACTACGAGTTGCCTGAAATCTCAACACACACTTTTTCACCCAATCTTGATGAAACTTTCAGGTAATGATCAGTACACCAATCCCACTTGGCTCGCCAAATATCGTTCTTCTAGGTTAAACCGTTCGTTGGCAGTAACCGGTTTCATTTTGAGTTTTCACTCTGTTTTCTCCTATAGGGATACATGTATTTGGAACTCTAAATCAAACACGGTTTGTGCTAGCTCTTTGAAACTTGACACAATAAAGCAGTTTCAAGTTCTATCTCTATGGTTTGTTTGCTGTTGATGTAGCCCTAAGCAGAGACTGGCGAGAATCACTTTCATGGAAAGGGCCTGCCAAGCATCCAAAAAACTACGAGTTGCCTCAAATCTCAGCACACACTTTTTCACCCAATCTTGATGAAACTTTCAGGTAATGATCAGTACACCAATCCCACTTGGCTCGGCAAATTTCGTTCTTCTAGGTTCAACCGTTCGTTGGCAGTAACCGGTTTCATTTTGAGGTTTCACTCTGTTTTCTCCTATAGGGATACATATATTTGGAACTCTAAATCAAACACGGTTTGTGCTAGCTCTTTGAAACTTGACACAATAAAGCAGTTTCAAGTTCTATCTCTATAGTTTGTTTGCTGTTGATGTAGCCCTAAGCAGAGACTGGCGAGAATCACTTTCATGGAAAGGGCCTGCCAAGCTTCCAAAAAACTACGAGTTGCATGAAATCTCAACACACACTTTTTCACCCAATCTTGATGAAACTTTCAGGTAATGATCAGTACACCAATCCCACTTGGCTCGCCAAATATCGTTCTTCTAGGTTAAACCGTTCGTTGGCAGTAACCGGTTTCATTTTGAGTTTTCACTCTGTTTTTTCTCCTATAGGGATACATGTATT
>NW_027525699.1:0-16734 GCF_052094955.1 Ictidomys tridecemlineatus | reverse complement strand
AGCCCTAAGCAGAGACTGGCGAAAATCACTTTCATGGAAAGGGGTTGCCAAGCTTCAAAAAACTACGAGTTGCCTGAAATCTCAGCAAACATTTTTTCACCCAATCTTGATGATTCTTTCAGGTAATGATCAGTACACCAAAACCACTTGGCTCAACAAATTTCGTTCTTCTAGGTTAAACCGTTCGTTTGCAGTAACCGTTTTCATTTTTAGGTTTCACTCTGTTTTCTCCTATAGGGATACATGTATTTGGAACTCTAAATCAAACACGATTTGTGCTAGCTCTTTGAAACTTGACACAATAAAGCAGTTTCAAGTTCTCTCTCTATGCTTTGTTTGTTGTTGACGTAGCCCTAAGCAGAGACTGGTGAAAATCACTTACATGGAAAGGGGTTGCCAATCTTCCAAAAAACTACAAGTTGCCTGAAATCTCAGCAAACATTTTTTCACCCAATGTTGATGATTCTTTCAGGTAATGATCAGTACACCGAAACCACTTGGCTCACCAAATTTCGTTCTTCTAGGTTAAACCGTTCGTTTGCAGTAACCGTTTTCATTTTTAGGTTTCACTCTGTTTTTTCCTATAGGTATACATGTATATGGAACTCTAAATCAAACACGGTTTGTGCTAGCTCTTTGAAACTTGACACAATAAAGCAGTTTCAAGTTCTATCTCTACGCTTTGTTTTCTGTTGATGTAGCCCGAAGCAGAAACTGGCGAAAATCACTTTCAAAGAAAGGGGTTGCCAAGCTTCCAAATAACTACGAGTTGACAGAAATCTCAGCAAACATTTTTTCACCCAATCTTGATGATTCTTTCAGGTAATGATCAGTACACCAAAACCACTTGGCTCACCAAATTTCGTTCTTCTAAGTTAAACCGTTCGTTTTCAGTAACCGTTTTCATTTTTAGGTTTCACTCTGTTTTCTCCTATAGGGATACATGTATTTGGAACTCTAAATCAAACACGGTTGGTGCTAGCTCTTTGAAACTTGACACAATAAAGCTGTTTCAAGTTCTATCTCTACGCTTTGTTTGCTGTTGATGTAGCCCTAAACAGAGACTGGCGAAAATCCTTTTCATGGAAAGGGGTTGCCAAGCTTCCAAAAAACTACGAGTTGCCTGAAATCTCAGCAAACATTTTTTTCACCCAATCTTGATGATTCTTTCAGGTAATGATCAGTATACCAAAACCACTTGGCTCACCAAATTTCGTTCTTCTAGGTTAAACCGTTCGTTTTCAGTAACCGTTTTCATTTTTAGGTTTCACTCTGTTTTCTCCTATAGGGATACATGTATTTGGAACTCTAAATCAAACACGGTTTGTGCTAGCTCTTTGAAACTTGACACAATAAAGCAGTTTCAAGTTCTATCTCTATGCTTTGTTTTCTGTTGATGTAGCCCGAAACAGAGACTGGCGAAAATCACTTTCATGAGAAGGGGTTGCCAAGCTTCCAAATAACTACGAGTTTACTGAAATCTCAGCAAACATTTTTTCACCCAATCTTGATGATTCTTTCAGGTAATGATCAGTACACCAAAACCACTTGGCTCACCAAATTTCGTTCTTCTAGGTTAAACCGTTCGTTTACAGTAACCGTTTTCATTTTTAGGTTTCACTCTGTTTTCTCCTATAGGAATACATGTATTTGGAACTCTAAATCAAACACGGTTTGTGCTAGCTCTTTGAAACTTGACACAATTTAGCAGTTTCAAGTTCTATCTCTATGCTTTGTTTGCTGTTGATGTAGCCCTAAGCAGAGACTGGCGAAAATCACTTTCATGGAAAGGGGTTGCCAAGCTTCCAAAAAACTACGAGTTGCCTGAAATCTCAGCAAACATTTTTTCACCCAATCTTGATGATTCTTTCAGGTAATGATCAGTACACCAAAACCACTTGGCTCACCAAATTTCGTTCTTCTAGGTTAAACCGTTCATTTGCAGTAACCGTTTTCATTTTTAGGTTTTACTCTGTTTTCTCCTATAGGCATACATGTATTTAGAACTCTAAATCAAACACGGTTTGTGCTAGCTCTTTGAAACTTGACACAATAAAGCAGTTTCAAGTTCTATCTCTATGCTTTCTTTGCTGTTGATGTAGCCCGAAGCAGAGACTGGCGAAAATCACTTTCATGGAAAGGGGTTGCCAAGCTTCAAAAAACTACGAGTTGCCTGAAATCTCAGCAAACATTTTTTCACCCAATCTTGATGATTCTTTCAGGTAATGATCAGTACACCAAAACCACTTGGCTCACCAAATTTCGTTCTTCTAGGTTAAACCGTTCATTTGCAGTAACCGTTTTCATTTTTAGGTTTCACTCTGTTTTCTCCTATCGGGATACATGTATTTGGAATTCTAAATCAAACACGGTTTGTGCTAGCTCTTTAAAACTTGACACAATAAAGCAGTTTCAAGTTCTATCTCTATGCTTTCTTTGCTGTTGATGTAGCCCGAAGCAGAGACTGGCGAAAATCACTTTCATGGAAAGGGGTTGCCAAGCTTCAAAAAACTACGAGTTGCCTGAAATCTCAGCAAACATTTTTTCACCCAATCTTGATGATTCTTTCAGGTAATGATCAGTACACCAAAACCACTTGGCTCAACAAATTTCGTTCTTCTAGGTTAAACCGTTCGTTTGCAGTAACCGTTTTCATTTTTAGGTTTCACTCTGTTTTCTCCTATAGGGATACATGTATTTGGAACTCTAAATCAAACACGATTTGTGATAGCTCTTTGAAACTTGACACAATAAAGCAGTTTCAAGTTCTCTCTCTATGCTTTGTTTGTTGTTGACGTAGCCCTAAGCAGAGACTGGCGAAAATCACTTTCATGGAAAGGGGTTGCCTATCTTCCAAAAAACTACGAGTTGCCTGAAATCTCAGCAAACATTTTTTCAACCAAACTTGATTATTCTTTCAGGTAATGATCAGTACACCAAAACCACTTGGCTCACCAAATTTCGTTCTTCTAGGTTAAACCGTTCGTTTGCAGTAACCGTTTTCATTTTTAGGTTTCACTCTGTTTTCTCCTATAGGGATACATGTATTTGGAACTCTAAATCAAACACGGTTTGTGCTAGCTCTTTGAAACTTGACACAATAAAGCAGTTTCAAGTTCTATCTCTATGCTTTCTTTGCTGTTGATGTAGCCCGAAGCAGAGACTGGCGAAAATCACTTTCATGGAAAGGGGTTGCCAAGCTTCAAAAAACTACGAGTTGCCTGAAATCTCAGCAAACATTTTTTCACCCAATCTTGATGATTCTTTCAGGTAATGATCAGTACACCAAAACCACTTGGCTCAACAAATTTCGTTCTTCTAGGTTAAACCGTTCGTTTGCAGTAACCGTTTTCATTTTTAGGTTTCACTCTGTTTTCTCCTATAGGGATACATGTATTTGGAACTCTAAATCAAACACGATTTGTGATAGCTCTTTGAAACTTGACACAATAAAGCTGTTTCAAGTTCTCTCTCTATGCTTTGTTTGTTGTTGACGTAGCCCTAAGCAGAGACTGGCGAAAATCACTTTCATGGAAAGGGGTTGCCAATCTTCCAAAAAACTACGAGTTGCCTGAAATCTCAGCAAACATTTTTTCACCCAAACTTCATTATTCTTTCAGGTAATGATCAGTACACCAAAACCACTTGGCTCACCAAATTTCGTTCTTCTAGGTTAAACCGTTCGTTTGCAGTAACCGTTTTCATTTTTAGGTTTCACTCTGTTTTCTCCTATAGGGATACATGTATTTGGAACTCTAAATCAAACACGGTTTGTGCTAGCTCTTTGAAACTTGACACAATAAAGCAGTTTCAAGTTCTATCTCTATGCTTTCTTTGCTGTTGATGTAGCCCGAAGCAGAGACTGGCGAAAATCACTTTCATGGAAAGGGGTTGCCAAGCTTCAAAAAACTACGAGTTGCCTGAAATCTCAGCAAACATTTTTTCACCCAATCTGGATGATTCTTTCAGGTAATGATCAGTACACCAAAACCACTTGGCTCAACAAATTTCGTTCTTCTATGTTAAACCGTTCATTTGCAGTAACCGTTTTCATTTTTAGGTTTCACTCTGTTTTCTCCTATAGGGATACATGTATTTGGAACTCTAAATCAAACACGATTTGTGATAGCTCTTTGAAACTTGACACAATAAAGCAGTTTCAAGTTCTCTCTCTATGCTTTGTTTGTTGTTGACGTAGCCCTAAGCAGAGACTGGCGAAAATCACTTTCATGGAAAGGGGTTGCCAATCTTCCAAAAAACTACGAGTTGCCTGAAATCTCAGCAAACATTTTTTCACCCAAACGTCATTATTCTTTCAGGTAATGATCAGTACACCAAAACCACTTGGCTCACCAAATTTCGTTCTTCTAGGTTAAACCATTCGTTTGCAGTAACCGTTTTCATTTTTAGGTTTCACTCTATTTTCTCCTATAGGGATACATGTATTTGGAACTCTAAATCAAACACGGTTTGTGCTAGCTCTTTGAAACTTGACACTGTTTAGCAGTTTCAAGTTCTATCTCTATGCTTTGTTTGCTGTTGATGTAGCCCGAAGCAGAGACTGGCGAAAATCACTTTCATGGAAAGGGGTTGCCAAGCTTCAAAAAACTACGAGTTGCCTGAAATCTCAGCAAACATTTTTTCACCCAATCTTGATGATTCTTTCAGGTAATGATCAGTACACCAAAACCACTTGGCTCAACAAATTTCGTTCTTCTAGGTTAAACCGTTCGTTTGCAGTAACCGTTTTCATTTTTAGGTTTCACTCTGTTTTCTCCTATAGGGATACATGTATTTGGAACTCTAAATCAAACACGATTTGTGATAGCTCTTTGAAACTTGACACAATAAAGCAGTTTCAAGTTCTCTCTCTATGCTTTGTTTGTTGTTGACGTAGCCCTAAGCAGAGACTGGCGAAAATCACTTTCATGGAAAGGGGTTGCCTATCTTCCAAAAAACTACGAGTTGCCTGAAATCTCAGCAAACATTTTTTCAACCAAACTTGATTATTCTTTCAGGTAATGATCAGTACACCAAAACCACTTGGCTCACCAAATTTCGTTCTTCTAGGTTAAACCGTTCGTTTGCAGTAACCGTTTTCATTTTTAGGTTTCACTCTGTTTTCTCCTATAGGTATACATGTATTTGGAACTCTAAATCAAACACGGTTTGTGCTAGCTCTTTGAAACTTGACACAATAAAGCAGTTTCAAGTTCTATCTCTATGCTTTCTTTGCTGTTGATGTAGCCCGAAGCAGAGACTGGCGAAAATCACTTTCATGGAAAGGGGTTGCCAAGCTTCAAAAAACTACGAGTTGCCTGAAATCTCAGCAAACATTTTTTCACCCAATCTTGATGATTCTTTCAGGTAATGATCAGTACACCAAAACCACTTGGCTCAACAAATTTCGTTCTTCTAGGTTAAACCGTTCGTTTGCAGTAACCGTTTTCATTTTTAGGTTTCACTCTGTTTTCTCCTATAGGGATACATGTATTTGGAACTCTAAATCAAACACGATTTGTGATAGCTCTTTGAAACTTGACACAATAAAGCAGTTTCAAGTTCTCTCTCTATGCTTTGTTTGTTGTTGACGTAGCCCTAAGCAGAGACTGGCGAAAATCACTTTCATGGAAAGGGGTTGCCAATCTTCCAAAAAACTACGAGTTGCCTGAAATCTCAGCAAACATTTTTTCACCCAAACTTCATTATTCTTTCAGGTAATGATCAGTACACCAAAACCACTTGGCTCACCAAATTTCGTTCTTCTAGGTTAAACCGTTCGTTTGCAGTAACCGTTTTCATTTTTAGGTTTCACTCTGTTTTCTCCTATAGGGATACATGTATTTGGAACTCTAAATCAAACACGGTTTGTGCTAGCTCTTTGAAACTTGACACAATAAAGCAGTTTCAAGTTCTATCTCTATGCTTTCTTTGCTGTTGATGTAGCCCGAAGCAGAGACTGGCGAAAATCACTTTCATGGAAAGGGGTTGCCAAGCTTCAACAAACTACGAGTTGCCTGAAATCTCAGCAAACATTTTTTCACCCAATCTGGATGATTCTTTCAGGTAATGATCAGTACACCAAAACCACTTGGCTCAACAAATTTCGTTCTTCTAGGTTAAACCGTTCGTTTGCAGTAACCGTTTTCATTTTTAGGTTTCACTCTGTTTTCTCCTATAGGGATACATGTATTTGGAACTCTAAATCAAACACGATTTGTGATAGCTCTTTGAAACTTGACACAATAAAGCAGTTTCAAGTTCGCTCTCTATGCTTTGTTTGTTGTTGACGTAGCCCTAAGCAGAGACTGGCGAAAATCACTTTCATGGAAAGGGGTTGCCAATCTTCCAAAAAACTACGAGTTGCCTGAATTCTCAGCAAACATTTTTTCACCCAAACGTCATTATTCTTTCAGGTAATGATCAGTACACCAAAACCACTTGGCTCACCAAATTTCGTTCTTCTAGGTTAAACCATTCGTTTGCAGTAACCGTTTTCATTTTTAGGTTTCACTCTATTTTCTCCTATAGGGATACATGTATTTGGAACTCTAAATCAAACACGGTTTGTGCTAGCTCTTTGAAACTTGACACTGTTTAGCAGTTTCAAGTTCTATCTCTATGCTTTGTTTGTTGTTGACGTAGCCCTAAGCAGAGACTGGCGAAAATCACTTTCATGGAAAGGGGTTGCCAAGCTTCCAAAAAACTACGAGTTGCCTGAAATCTCAGCAAACATTTTTTCACCCAATCTTGATGATTCTTTCAGGTAATGATCAGTACACTAAAACCACTTGGCTCACCAAATTTCGTTCTTCTAGGTTAAACCGTTCGTTTGCAGTAACCGTTTTCATTTTTAGGTTTTACTCTGTTTTCTCCTATAGGCATACATGTATTTAGAACTCTAAATCAAACACGGTTTGTGCTAGCTCTTTGAAACTTGACACAATAAAGCAGTTTCAAGTTCTATCTCTATGCTTTCTTTGCTGTTGATGTAGCCCTAAGCAGAGACTGGCGAAAATCACTTTCATGGAAAGGGGTTGCCAAGCTTCAAAAAACTACGAGTTGCCTGAAATCTCAGCAAACATTTTTTCACCCAATCTTGATGATTCTTTCAGGTAATGATCAGTACACCAAAACCACTTGGCTCAACAAATTTCGTTCTTCTAGGTTAAACCGTTCGTTTGCAGTAACCGTTTTCATTTTTAGGTTTCACTCTGTTTTCTCCTATAGGGATACAAGTATTTGGAACTCTAAATCAAACACGATTTGTGCTAGCTCTTTGAAACTTGACACAATAAAGCAGTTTCAAGTTCTCTCTCTATGCTTTGTTTGTTGTTGACGTAGCCCTAAGCAGAGACTGGTGAAAATCACTTACATGGAAAGGGGTTGCCAATCTTCCAAAAAACTACAAGTTGCCTGAAATCTCA
The DNA here is from genome assembly GCF_052094955.1 of Ictidomys tridecemlineatus. Taxonomy (NCBI): domain Eukaryota; kingdom Metazoa; phylum Chordata; class Mammalia; order Rodentia; family Sciuridae; genus Ictidomys; species Ictidomys tridecemlineatus. The sequence goes on along the minus strand of NW_027525699.1, from coordinate 9,307 downwards.
GCAAACATTTTTTCACCCAATGTTGATGATTCTTTCAGGTAATGATCAGTACACCGAAACCACTTGGCTCACCAAATTTCGTTCTTCTAGGTTAAACCGTTCGTTTGCAGTAACCGTTTTCATTTTTAGGTTTCACTCTGTTTTTTCCTATAGGTATACATGTATATGGAACTCTAAATCAAACACGGTTTGTGCTAGCTCTTTGAAACTTGACACAATAAAGCAGTTTCAAGTTCTATCTCTACGCTTTGTTTTCTGTTGATGTAGCCCGAAGCAGAAACTGGCGAAAATCACTTTCAAAGAAAGGGGTTGCCAAGCTTCCAAATAACTACGAGTTGACAGAAATCTCAGCAAACATTTTTTCACCCAATCTTGATGATTCTTTCAGGTAATGATCAGTACACCAAAACCACTTGGCTCACCAAATTTCGTTCTTCTAGGTTAAACCGTTCGTTTTCAGTAACCGTTTTCATTTTTAGGTTTCACTCTGTTTTCTCCTATAGGGATACATGTATTTGGAACTCTAAATCAAACACGGTTGGTGCTAGCTCTTTGAAACTTGACACAATAAAGCTGTTTCAAGTTCTATCTCTACGCTTTGTTTGCTGTTGATGTAGCCCTAAACAGAGACTGGCGAAAATCCTTTTCATGGAAAGGGGTTGCCAAGCTTCCAAAAAACTACGAGTTGCCTGAAATCTCAGCAAACATTTTTTCACCCAATCTTGATGATTCTTTCAGGTAATGATCAGTATACCAAAACCACTTGGCTCACCAAATTTCGTTCTTCTAGGTTAAACCGTTCGTTTTCAGTAACCGTTTTCATTTTTAGGTTTCACTCTGTTTTCTCCTATAGGGATACATGTATTTGGAACTCTAAATCAAACACGGTTTGTGCTAGCTCTTTGAAACTTGACACAATAAAGCAGTTTCAAGTTCTATCTCTATGCTTTGTTTTCTGTTGATGTAGCCCGAAACAGAGACTGGCGAAAATCACTTTCATGAGAAGGGGTTGCCAAGCTTCCAAATAACTACGAGTTTACTGAAATCTCAGCAAACATTTTTTCACCCAATCTTGATGATTCTTTCAGGTAATGATCAGTACACCAAAACCACTTGGCTCACCAAATTTCGTTCTTCTAGGTTAAACCGTTCGTTTACAGTAACCGTTTTCATTTTTAGGTTTCACTCTGTTTTCTCCTATAGGAATACATGTATTTGGAACTCTAAATCAAACACGGTTTGTGCTAGCTCTTTGAAACTTGACACAATTTAGCAGTTTCAAGTTCTATCTCTATGCTTTGTTTGCTGTTGATGTAGCCCTAAGCAGAGACTGGCGAAAATCACTTTCATGGAAAGGGGTTGCCAAGCTTCCAAAAAACTACGAGTTGCCTGAAATCTCAGCAAACATTTTTTCACCCAATCTTGATGATTCTTTCAGGTAATGATCAGTACACCAAAACCACTTGGCTCACCAAATTTCGTTCTTCTAGGTTAAACCGTTCATTTGCAGTAACCGTTTACATTTTTAGGTTTCACTCTGTTTTCTCCTATAGGGATACATGTATTTGGAATTCTAAATCAAACACGGTTTGTGCTAGCTCTTTGAAACTTGACACAATAAAGCAGTTTCAAGTTCTATATCAATGCTTTGTTTGCTGTTGATGTAGCCCTAAGCAGAGACTGGCGAAAATCACTTTCATGGAAAGGGGTTGCCAAGCTTCCAAAAAACTACGAGTTGCCTGAAATCTCAGCAAACATTTTTTCACCCAATCTTGATGATTCTTTCAGGTAATGATCAGTACACTAAAACCACTTGGCTCACCAAATTTCGTTCTTCTAGGTTAAACCGTTCGTTTGCAGTAACCGTTTTCATTTTTAGGTTTTACTCTGTTTTCTCCTATAGGCATACATGTATTTAGAACTCTAAATCAAACACGGTTTGTGCTAGCTCTTTGAAACTTGACACAATAAAGCAGTTTCAAGTTCTATCTCTATGCTTTCTTTGCTGTTGATGTAGCCCTAAGCAGAGACTGGCGAAAATCACTTTCATGGAAAGGGGTTGCCAAGCTTCAAAAAACTACGAGTTGCCTGAAATCTCAGCAAACATTTTTTCACCCAATCTTGATGATTCTTTCAGGTAATGATCAGTACACCAAAACCACTTGGCTCAACAAATTTCGTTCTTCTAGGTTAAACCGTTCGTTTGCAGTAACCGTTTTCATTTTTAGGTTTCACTCTGTTTTCTCCTATAGGGATACATGTATTTGGAACTCTAAATCAAACACGATTTGTGCTAGCTCTTTGAAACTTGACACAATAAAGCAGTTTCAAGTTCTCTCTCTATGCTTTGTTTGTTGTTGATGTAGCCCTAAGCAGAGACTGGCGAAAATCACTTACATTGAAAGGGGTTGCCAATCTTCCAAAAAACTACAAGTTGCCTGAAATCTCAGCAAACATTTTTTCACCCAATGTTGATGATTCTTTCAGGTAATGATCAGTACACCGAAACCACTTGGCTCACCAAATTTCGTTCTTCTAGGTTAAACCGTTCGTTTGCAGTAACCGTTTTCATTTTTAGGTTTCACTCTGTTTTTTCCTATAGGTATACATGTATATGGAACTCTAAATCAAACACGGTTTGTGCTAGCTCTTTGAAACTTGACACAATAAAGCAGTTTCAAGTTCTATCTCTACGCTTTGTTTTCTGTTGATGTAGCCCGAAGCAGAGACTGGCGAAAATCACTTTCAAGGAAAGGGGTTGCCAAGCTTCCAAATAACTACGAGTTGACTGAAATCTCAGCAAACATTTTTTCACCCAATCTTGATGATTCTTTCAGGTAATGATCAGTACACCAAAACCACTTGGCTCACCAAATTTCGTTCTTCTAGGTTAAACCGTTCGTTTTCAGTAACCGTTTTCATTTTTAGGTTTCACTCTGTTTTCTCCTATAGGGATACATGTATTTGGAACTCTAAATCAAACACAGTTGGTGCTAGCTCTTTGAAACTTGACACAATAATGCTGTTTCAAGTTCTATCTCTACGCTTTGTTTGCTGTTGATGTAGCCCTAAGCAGAGACTGGCGAAAATCCCTTTCATATAAAGGGGTTGCCAAGCTTCCAAAAAACTACGAGTTGCCTGAAATCTCAGCAAACATTTTTTCACCCAATCTTGATGATTCTTTCAGGTAATGATCAGTATACCAAAACCACTTGGCTCACCAAATTTCGTTCTTCTAGGTTAAACCGTTCGTTTTCAGTAACCGTTTTCATTTTTAGGTTTCACTCTGTTTTCTCCTATAGGGATACATGTATTTGGAACTCTAAATCAAACACGGTTTGTGCTAGCTCTTTGAAACTTGACACAATAAAGCAGTTTCAAGTTCTATCTCTATGCTTTGTTTTCTGTTGATGTAGCCCGAAACAGAGACTGGCGAAAATCACTTTCATGAGAAGGGGTTGCCAAGCTTCCAAATAACTACGAGTTTACTGAAATCTCAGCAAACATTTTTTCACCCAATCTTGATGATTCTTTCAGGTAATGATCAGTACACCAAAACCACTTGGCTCACCAAATTTCGTTCTTCTAGGTTAAACCGTTCGTTTGCAGTAACCGTTTTCATTTTTTGGTTTCACTCTGTTTTCTCCTATAGGGATACATGTATTTGGAACTCTAAATCAAACACGGTTTGTGCTAGCTCTTTGAAACTTGAAACAATAAAGCAGTTTCACGTTCTAGCTCTATTCTTTGTTTGCTGTTAATGTAGCCCTAAGCAGAGACTGGCGAAAATCACTTTCATGGAAAGGGGTTGCCAAGTTTCCAAAAAACTACGAGTTGCCTGAAATCTCAGCAAACATTTTTTCACCCAATCTTGATGATTCTTTCAGGTAACGATCAGTACGCAAAAACCACTTGGCTCACCAAATTTCGTTCTTCTAGGTTAAACCGTTCGTTTACAGTAACCGTTTTCATTTTTAGGTTTCACTCTGTTTTCTCCTATGGGGATACATGTATTTGGAACTCTAAATCAAACACAGTTTGTGCTAGCTCTTTGAAACTTGACACAATAAACAATTTCAAGTTCTATCTCTATGCTTTGTTTGCTGTTGATGTAGCCCTAAGCAGAGACTGGCGAAAATCACTTTCATGGAAAGGGGTTGCCAAGCTTCCAAAAAACTACGAGTTGCCTGAAATCTCAGCAAACATTTTTTTCACCCTATCTTGATGATTCTTTCAGGTAATGATCAGTACAGCAAAACCACTTGGCTCACCAAATTTCGTTCTTCTATGTTAAACAGTTCTTTTGCAGTAACCGTTTTCATTTTTAGGTTTCACTCTGTTTTCTCCTATAGGGATACATGTATTTGGAACTCTAAATCAAACACGGTTTGTGCTAGCTTTTTGAAACTTGACACAATAAAGCAGTTTCAAGTTCTGTCTCTATTCTTTGTTTGCTGTTGATGTAGCCCTAAGCAGAGACTGGTGAAAATCACTTTCATGGAAAGGGGTTGCCAAGCTTCCAAAAAACTACGAGTTGCCTGAAATCTCAGCAAACATTTTTTCACCAAATCTTGATGATTCTTTCAGGTTATGATCAGTACACCAAAACCACTTGGCTCACCAAATTTCGTTCTTCTAGCTTAAACCGTTCGTTTGCAGTAACCGTTTTCATTTTTAGGTTTCACTCTGTTTTCTCCTATAGGGATACATGTATTTGGAACTCTAAATCAAACACGGTTTGTGCTAGCTCTTTGAAACTTGACACAATTTAGCAGTTTCAAGTTCTATCTCTATGCTTTGTTTGCTGTTGATGTAGCCCTAAGCAGAGACTGGCGAAAATCACTTTCATTGAAAGGGGTTGCCAAGCTTCCAAAAAACTACGAGTTGCCTGAAATCTCAGCAAACATTTTTTCACCCAAACTTGATGATTCTTTCAGGTAATGATCAGTACACCAAAACCACTTGGCTCACCAAATTTCGTTCTTCTAGGTTAAACCGTTCGTTTGCAGTAATCGTTTTCATTTTTAGGTTTTACTCTGTTTTCTCATATAGGGATACATGTATTTAGAACTCTAAATCAAACACGGTTTGTGCTAGCTTTTGAAACTTGACACAATAAAGCAGTTTCAAGTTCTATCTCTATGCTTTCTTTGCTGTTGATGTAGCCCTAAGCAGAGACTGGCGAAAATCACTTTCATGGAAAGGGGTTGCCAAGCTTCAAAAAACTACGAGTTGCCTGAAATCTCAGCAAACATTTTTTCACCCAATCTTGATGATTCTTTCAGGTAATGATCAGTACACCAAAACCACTTGGATCAACAAATTTCGTTCTTCTAGGTTAAACCGTTCGTTTGCAATAACCGTTTTCATTTTTAGGTTTCACTCTGTTTTCTCCTATAGGGATACATGTATTTGGAACTCTAAATCAAACACGATTTGTGCTAGCTCTTTGAAACTTGACACAATAAAGCAGTTTCAAGTTCTCTCTCTATGCTATGTTTGTTGTTGACGTAGCCCTAAGCAGAGACTGGCGAAAATCACTTTCATGGAAAGGGGTTGCCAAGCTTTCAAAAAATTACGAGTTGCCTGAAATCTCAGCAAACATTTTTTCACCCAATCTTGATGATTCTTTCAGGTAATGATCAGTACACCAAAACCACTTGGCTCACCAAATTTCATTCTTCTAGGTTAAACCGTTCGTTTGCAGTAACCGTTTTTATTTTTAGGTTTCACTCTGTTTTCTCCTATAGGGATACTTGTATTTGGAAATCTAAATCAAACACGGTTTGTGCTAGTTCTTTGAAACTTGACACAATAAAGCAGTTTCACGTTCTAGCTCTATTCTTTGTTTGCTGTTGATGTAGCCCTAAGCAGAGACTGTCGAAAATCACTTTCATGGAAAGGGGTTGCCAAGTTTCCAAAAATCTACGAGTTGCCTGAAATCTCAGCAAACATTTTTTCACCCAATCTTGATGATTCTTTCAGGTAATGATCAGTACACCAAAACCACTTGGCTCACCAAATTTCGTTCTTCTAGGTTAAACCGTTCGTTTGCAGTAACCGTTTTCATTTTTAGGTTTCACTCTGTTTTCTCCTATAGGGATACATGTATTCGGAACTCTAAATCAAACACGGTTTGTGCTAGCTCTTTGAAACTTGACACAATAAAGCAGTTTCAAGTTCTATCTCTATGCTTTGTTTTCTCTTGATGTAGCCCGAAGCAGAGACTGGCGAAAATCACTTTCATGGAAAGGGGTTGCCAAGCTTCCAAAAAACTACGAGTTGCCTGAAATCTCAGCAAACATTTTTTCACCCAATCTTGATGATTCTTTCAGGTAATGATCACTACACCAAAACCACTTGGCTCACCAAATTTCGTTCTTCTAGGTTAAACCGTTCGTTTGCAGTAACCGTTTTCATTTTTAGGTTTCACTCTGTTTTCTCCTATAGGGATACATGTATTTGGAACTCTAAAGCAAACACGGTTTGTGCTAGCTCTTTGAAAGTTGACACAATAAAGCAGTTTCAAGTTCTATCTCTATGCTTTGTTTGCTGTTAATTTAGCCCTAAGCAGAGACTGGCGAAAATCACTTTCATGGAAAGGGGTTGCCAAGCTTCCAAAAAACTACGAGTTGCCTGAAATCTCAGCAAACATTTTTTCACCCAATCTTGAGGATTCTTTCAGGTAATGATCAGTACACCAAAACCACTTGGCTCACCATATTTCGTTCTTCTAGGTTAAACCGTTCGTTTGCAGTAACCGTTTTCATTTTTAGGTTTCACTCTGTTTTCTCCTATAGGGATACATGTATTTGGAACTCTAAACCAAACACGGTTTGTGCTAGCTCTTTGAAACTTGACACAAGAAAGCAGTTTCAAGTTCTATCTCTATGGTTTGTTTGGTGTTGATGTAGCCCTAAGCAGAGACTGGCGAAAATCACTTTCATGGATAGGGGTTGCCAAGCTTCCAAAAAACTACGAGTTGCCTGAAATCTCAGCAAACATTTTTACACCCAATCTTGATGATTCTTTCAGGTAATGATCTGTACACCAAAACCACTTGGCACACCAAATTTCGTTCTTCTAGGTTAAACCGTTCGTTTGCAGTAACCGTTTTCATTTTTAGGTTTCACTCTGTTTTCTCCTATGGGGATACATGTATTTGGAACTCTAAATCAAACACAGTTTGTGCTAGCTCTTTGAAACTTGACACAATAAACAATTTCAAGTTCTATCTCTATTGTTTGTTTGCTGTTGATGTAGCCCTAAGCAGAGACTGGCGAAAATCACTTTCATGGAAAGGGGTTGCCAAGCTTCCAAAAAACTACGAGTTGCCTGAAATCTCAGCAAACATTTTTTTCACCCAATCTTGATGATTCTTTCAGGTAATGATCAGTACAGCAAAACCACTTGGCTCACAAAATTTCGTTCTTCTAGGTTAATCCGTTCGTTTGCAGTAACCGTTTTCATTTTTAGGTTTCACTCTGTTTTCTTCTAAAGGGATACATGTATTTAGAACTCTAAATCAAACACGGTTTGTGCTAGCTCTTTGAAACTTGACACAATAAAGCAGTTTCAAGTTCTATCTCTATGCTTTGTTTGCTGTTAATGTAGCCCTAAGCAGAGACTGGCGAAAATCACTTTCATGAGAAGGGGTTGCCAAGCTTCCAAAAAACTACGAGTTGCCTGAAATTTCAGCAAACATTTTTTCACCCAATCTTGATGATTCTTTCAGGTAATGATCAGTACACCAAAACCACTTGGCCCACCAAATTTCGTTCTTCTAGGTTAAACCGTTCTTTTGCAGTAACCGTTTTCATTTTTAGGTTTCACTCTGTTTTCTCCTATAGGGATACATGTATTTGGAACTCTAAATCAAACACGGTTTGTGCTAGCTTTTTGAAACTTGACACAATAAAGCAGTTTCAAGTTCTGTCTCTATTCTTTGTTTGCTGTTGATGTAGCCCTAAGCAGAGACTGGCGAAAATCACTTTCATGGAAAGGGGTTGCCAAGCTTCCAAAAAACTACGAGTTGCCTGAAATCTCAGCAAACATTTTTTCACCAAATCTTGATGATTCTTTCAGGTTATGATCAGTACACCAAAACCACTTGGCTCACCAAATTTCGTTCTTCTAGGTTTAACCGTTCGTTTGCAGTAACCGTTTTCATTTTTAGGTTTCACTCTGTTTTCTCCTATAGGGATACATGTATTTGGAACTCTAAATCAAACAAGGTTTGTGCTAGCTCTTTGAAACTTGACACAATAAAGCAGTTTCAAGTTCTATCTCTATGGTTTGTTTGCTGTTGATGTAGCCCTAAGCAGAGACTGGCGAAAATCACTTTCATAGAAAGGGGTTGCCAAGTTTCCAAAAAACTACGAGTTGACTGAAATCTCAGCAAACATTTTTTCATCCAATCTTGATGATTCTTTCAGGTAATGATCAGTACACCAAAACCACTTGGCTCACCAAATTTCGTTCTTCTACGTTAAACCGTTCGTTTGAAGTAACCGTTTTTATTTTTAGGTTTCACTCTGTTTTCTCCTATAGGGATACATGTATTTGGAAATCTAAATCAAACACGGTTTGTGCTAGCTCTTTGAAACTTGACACAATAAAGCAGTTTCAAGTTCTAGCTCTATTCTTTGTTTGCTGTTGATGTAGCCCTAAGCAGAGACTGGCGAAAATCACTTTCATGGAAAGGGGTTGCCAAGTTTCCAAAAAACTACGAGTTGCCTGAAATCTCAGCAAACATTTTTTCACCCAATCTTGATGATTCTTTCATTTAATGATCAGTACGCAAAAACCACTTGGCTCACCAAATTTCGTTCTTCTAGGTTAAACCATTCGTTTGCAGTAACCGTTTTCATTTTTAGGTTTCACTCTGTATTCTCCTATAGGGATACATGTATTTGGAACTCTAAATCAAACACGGTTTGTGCTAGCTCTTTGAAACTTGACACAATAAAGCAGTTTCAAGTTCTATCTCTATGCTTTGTTTGCTGTTAATTTAGCCCTAAGCAGAGACTGGCGAAAATCACTTTCATGGAAAGGGGTTGCCAAGCTTCCAAAAAACTACGAGTTGCCTGAAATCTCAGCAAACATTTTTTCACCCAATCTTGATGATTCTTTCAGGTAATGATCAGTACACGAAAACCACTTGGCTCAGCAAATTTCGTTCTTCTAGGTTAAACCGTTCGTTTGCAGAACCCGTTTTCATTTTAAGGTTTCACTCTGTTTTCTCCTATAGGGATACATGTATTTGGAACTCTAAATCAAACACGGTTTGTGCTAGCTCTTTGAAACT
>NW_027525698.1:0-16751 GCF_052094955.1 Ictidomys tridecemlineatus | reverse complement strand
AAACCATAGAGATAGAACTTGAAACTGCTTTATTGTGTCAAGTTTCAAACAGCTAGCACAAACTGTGTTTAATTTAGAGTTCCAAATACATGTATCCCTATAGGAGAAAACAGAGTGAAACCTCAAAATGAAACCGGTTACTGCCAACGAACGGTTTAACCTAGAAGAACAAAATTTGGCGAGCCAAGTGGGATTGGTGTACTGATCATTACCTGAAAGTTTCATCAAGATTGGGTGAAAAAGTTTGTGCTGAGATTTCAGGCAACTCGTAGTTTTTTGGAAGCTTGGCAGGCCCTTTCCCTGAAAGTGACTCTCGCCAGTCTCTGTTTAGGGCTACATCAACAGAAAACAAACCATAGAGATAGAACTTGAAACTGCTTTATTGTGTCAAGTTTCAAACAGCTAGCACAAACTGTGTTTAATTTAGAGTTCCAAATACATGTATCCCTATAGGAGAAAACAGAGTGAAACCTCAAAATGAAACCGGTTACTGGCAATGAACGGTTTAACCTAGAAGAACGAAATTTGGCGAGCCAAGTGGGATTGGTGTACTGATCATTACCTGAAAGTTTCATCAAGATTGGGTGAAAAAGGGTGTGCTGAGATTTCAGGCAACTCGTAGTTTTTTGGAAGCTTGGCAGGCTCTTTCCATGAAAGTGATTCTCGCCAGTCTCTGCTTAGGGCTACATCAACAGCAAACAAACCATAGAGATAGAACTTGAAACTGCTTTATTGTGTCAAGTTTCAAAGAGCTAGCACAAACCGTGTTTGATTTAGAGTTCCAAATACATGTATCCCTATAGGAGAAAACAGAGTGAAACCTCAAAATGAAACCGGTTACTGCCAACGAACGGTTTAACCTAGAAGAACGAAATTTGGCGAGCCAAGTGGGATTGGTGTACTGATCATTACCTGACAGTTTCATCATGATTGGGTGAAAAAGTTTGTGCTGAGATTTCAGGCAACTCGTAGTTTTTTGGAAGCTTGGCAGGCCCTTTCCATGAAAGTGATTCTCTCCAGTCTCTGTTTAGGGCTACATCAACAGCAAACAAACCATAGAGATAGAACTTGAAACTGCTTTATTGTGTCAAGTTTCAAACAGCTAGCACAAACTGTGTTTAATTTAGAGTTCCAAATACATGTATCCCTATAGGAGAAAACAGAGTGAAACCTCAAAATGAAACCGGTTACTGCCAACGAACGGTTTAACCTAGAAGAACGAAATTTGGCGAGCCAAGTGGGATTGGTGTACTGATCATTACCTGAAAGTTTCATCAAGATTGGGTGAAAAAGTGTTTGCTGAGATTTCAGGCAACTCGTAGTTTTTTGGAAGCTTGGCAGGCCCTTTCCATGAAAGTGATTCTCGCCAGTCTCTGCTTAGGGCTACATCAACAGCAAACAAAGCATAGAGATAGAACTTGAAACTGCTTTATTGTGTCAAGTTTCAAAGAGCTAGCACAAACCGTGTTTGATTCCAAATACATGTATCCCTATTGGAGAAAACAGAGTGAAACCTCAAAATGAAACCGGTTACTGCCAACGAACGGTTCAACCTAGAAGAACGAAATTTGGCGAGCCAAGTGTGATTGGTGTACTGATCATTACCTGAAAGTTTCATCAAGATTGGGTGAAAAAGGGTGTGCTGAGATTTCAGGCAACTCGTAGTTTTTTGGAAGCTTGGCAGGCCCTTTCCATGAAAGTGATTCTCGCCAGTCTCTGCATAGGGCTACATCAACAGCAAACAAACCATAGAGATAGAACTTGAAACTGCTTTATTGTGTCAAGTTTCAAAGAGCTAGCACAAACCGTGTTTGATTTAGAGTTCCAAATACATGTATCCCTATAGGAGAAAACAGAGTGAAACCTCAAAATGAAACCGGTTACTGCCAACGAACGGTTTAACCTAGAAGAACGAAATTTGGCGAGCCAAGTGGGATTGGTGTACTGATCATTACCTGAAAGTTTCATCAAGATTGGGTGAAAAAGGGTGTGCTGAGATTTCAGGCAACTCGTAGTTTTTTGGAAGCTTGGCAGGCCCTTTCCATGAAAGTGATTCTCGCCAGTCTCTGCTTAGGGCTACATCAACAGCAAACAAACCATAGAGATAGAACGTGAAACTGCTTTATTGTGTCAAGTTTCAAAGAGCTAGCACAAACCTTGTTTGATTTAGAGTTCCAAATACATGTATCCGTATAGGAGAAAACAGAGTGAAACCTCAAAATGAAACCGGTTACTGCCAATGAACGGTTTAACCTAGAAGAACGAAATTTGGCGAGCCAAGTGGGATTGGTGTACTGATCATTACCTGAAAGTTCATCAAGATTGGGTGAAAAAGTTTGTGCTGAGATTTCAGGCAACTCGTAGTTTTTTGGAAGCTTGGCAGGCCCTTTCCATGAAAGTGATTCTCGCCAGTCTCTGTTTAGGGCTACATCAACAGCAAACAAACCATAGAGATAGAACTTGAAACTGCTTTATTGTGTCACGTTTCAAACAGCTAGCACAAACTGTGTTTAATTTAGAGTTCCAAATACATGTATCCCTATAGGAGAAAACAGAGTGAAACCTCAAAATGAAACCGGTTACTGCCAACGAACGGTTTAACCTAGAAGAACAAAATTTGGCGAGCCAAGTGGGATTGGTGTACTGATCATTACCTGAAAGTTTCATCAAGATTGGGTGAAAAAGTTTGTGCTGAGATTTCAGGCAACTCGTAGTTTTTTGGAAGCTTGGCAGGCCCTTTCCATGAAATTGATTCTCGCCAGTCTCTGTTTAGGGCTACATCAACAGCAAACAAAGCATAGAGATAGAACTTGAAACTGCTTTATTGTGTCAAGTTTCAAACAGCTAGCACAAACTGTGTTTAATTTAGAGTTCCAAATACATGTATCCCTATAGGAGAAAACAGAGTGAAACCTCAAAATGAAACCGGTTACTGGCAACGAACGGTTTAACCTAGAAGAACGAAATTTGGCGAGCCAAGTGGGATTGGTGTACTGATCATTACCTGAAAGTTTCATCAAGATTGGGTGAAAAAGGGTGTGCTGAGATTTCAGGCAACTCGTAGTTTTTTGGAAGCTTGGCAGGCCCTTTCCATGAAAGTGATTCTCGCCAGTCTCTGCTTAGGGCTACATCAACAGCAAACAAACCATAGAGATAGAACTTGAAACTGCTTTATTGTGTCAAGTTTCAAAGAGCTAGCACAAACCGTGTTTGATTTAGAGTTCCAAATACATGTATCCCTATAGGAGAAAACAGAGTGAAACCTCAAAATGAAACCGGTTACTGCCAACGAACGGTTTAACCTAGAAGAACGAAATTTGGCGAGCCAAGTGGGATTGGTGTACTGATCATTACCTGAAAGTTTCATCATGATTGGGTGAAAAAGTTTGTGCTGAGATTTCAGGCAACTCGTAGTTTTTTGGAAGCTTGGCAGGCCCTTTCCATGAAAGTGATTCTCTCCAGTCTCTGTTTAGGGCTACATCAACAGCAAACAAACCATAGAGATAGAACTTGAAACTGCTTTATTGTGTCAAGTTTCAAACAGCTAGCACAAACTGTGTTTAATTTAGAGTTCCAAATACATGTATCCCTATAGGAGAAAACAGAGTGAAACCTCAAAATGAAACCGGTTACTGCCAACGAACGGTTTAACCTAGAAGAACGAAATTTGGCGAGCCAAGTGGGATTGGTGTACTGATCATTACCTGAAAGTTTCATCAAGATTGGGTGAAAAAGTGTTTGCTGAGATTTCAGGCAACTCGTAGTTTTTTGGAAGCTTGGCAGGCCCTTTCCATGAAAGTGATTCTCGCCAGTCTCTGCTTAGGGCTACATCAACAGCAAACAAAGCATAGAGATAGAACTTGAAACTGCTTTATTGTGTCAAGTTTCAAAGAGCTAGCACAAACTGTGTTTAATTTAGAGTTCCAAATACATGTATCCCTTTAGGAGAAAACATAGTGAAACCTCAAAATGAAACCGGTTACTGCCAACGAACGGTTTAACCTAGAAGAACGAAATTTGGCGAGCCAAGTGGGATTGGTGTACTGATCATTACCTGAAAGTTTCATCAAGATTGGGTGAAAAAGTGTTTGCTGAGATTTTAGGCAACTCGTAGTTTTTGGGAAGCTTGGCAGGCCCTTTCCATGAAAGTGATTCTCGCCAGTCTCTGCTTAGGGCTACATCAACAGCAAACAAACCATAGAGATAGAACTTGAAACTGCTTTATTGTGTCAAGTTTCAAAGAGCTAGCACAAACCGTGTTTGATTTAGAGTTCCAAATACATGTATCCCTATAGGAGAAAACAGAGTGAAACCTCAAAATGAAACCGGTTACTGCCAACGAACGGTTCAACCTAGAAGAACGAAATATGGCGAGCAAAGTGGGATTGGTGTACTGATCATTAACTGAAAGTTTCATCAAGATTGGGTGAAAAAGTGTTTGCTGAGATTTCGGGCAACTCATAGTTTTTTGGAAGCTTGGCAGGCCCTTTCCATGAAAGTGATTCTCGCCAGTCTCTGCTTAGGGCTACATCAACAGCAAACAAACCATAGAGATAGAACTTGAAACTGCTTTATTGTGTCAAGTTTCAAAGAGCTAGCACAAACCGTGTTTGATTTAGAGTTCCAAATACATGTATCCCTATAGGAGAAAACAGAGTGAAACCTCAAAATGAAACCGGTTACTGCCAACGAACGGTTTAACCTAGAAGAACGAAATTTGGCGAGCCAAGTGGGATTGGTGTACTGATCATTACCTGAAAGTTCATCAAGATTGGGTGAAAAAGTTTGTGCTGAGATTTCAGGCAACTCGTAGTTTTTTGGAAGCTTGGCAGGCCCTTTCCATGAAAGTGATTCTCGCCAGTCTCTGTTTAGGGCTACATCAACAGCAAACAAACCATAGAGATAGAACTTGAAACTGCTTTATTGTGTCAAGTTTCAAACAGCTAGCACAAACTGTGTTTAATTTAGAGTTCCAAATACATGTATCCCTATAGGAGAAAACAGAGTGAAACCTCAAAATGAAACCGGTTACTGCCAACGAACGGTTTAACCTAGAAGAACGAAATTTGGCGAGCCAAGTGGGATTGGTGTACTGATCATTACCTGAAAGTTTCATCAAGATTGGGTGAAAAAGTGTTTGCTGAGATTTTAGGCAACTCGTAGTTTTTTGGAAGCTTGGCAGGCCCTTTCCATGAAAGTGATTCTCGCCAGTCTCTGCTTAGGGCTACATCAACAGCAAACAAACCATAGAGATAGAACTTGAAACTGCTTTATTGTGTCAAGTTTCAAAGAGCTAGCACAAACCGTGTTTGATTTAGAGTTCCAAATACATGTATCCCTATAGGAGAAAACAGAGTGAAACCTCAAAATGAAACCGGTTACTGCCAACGAACAGTTCAACCTAGAAGAACGAAATTTGGCGAGCCAAGTGGGATTGGTGTACTGATCATTACCTGAAAGTTTCATCAAGATTGGGTGAAAAAGGGTGTGCTGAGATTTCAGGCAACTCGTAGTTTTTTGGAAGCTTGGCAGGCCCTTTCCATGAAAGTGATTCTCGCCAGTCTCTGCATAGGGCTACATCAACAGCAAACAAACCATAGAGATAGAACTTGAAACTGCTTTATTGTGTCAAGTTTCAAAGAGCTAGCACAAACCGTGTTTGATTTAGAGTTCCAAATACATGTATCCCTATAGGAGAAAACAGAGTGAAACCTCAAAATGAAACCGGTTACTGCCAACGAACGGTTTAACCTAGAAGAACGAAATTTGGCGAGCCAAGTGGGATTGGTGTACTGATCATTACCTGAAAGTTTCATCAAGATTGGGTGAAAAAGGGTGTGCTGAGATTTCAGGCAACTCGTAGTTTTTTGGAAGCTTGGCAGGCCCTTTCCATGAAAGTGATTCTCGCCAGTCTCTGCTTAGGGCTACATCAACAGAAAACAAACCATAAAGATAGAACTTGAAACTGCTTTATTGTGTCAAGTTTCAAAGAGCTAGCACAAACCGTGTTTGTTTTAGAGTTCCAAATACATGTATCCCTATAGGAGAAAACAGAGTGAAACCTCAAAATGAAACCGGTTACTGCCAACGAACGGTTTAACCTAGAAGAACGAAATTTGGCGAGCCAAGTGGGATTGGTGTACTGATCATTACCTGAAAGTTTCATCAAGATTGGGTGAAAAAGTTTGTGCTGAGATTTCAGGCAACTCGTAGTTTTTTGGAAGCTTGGCAGGCCCTTTCCATGAAAGTGATTCTCGCCAGTCTCTGTTTAGGGCTACATCAACAGAAAACAAACCATAGAGATAGAACTTGAAACTGCTTTATTGTGTCAAGTTTCAAACAGCTAGCACAAACTGTGTTTAATTTAGAGTTCCAAATACATGTATCCCTATAGGAGAAAACAGAGTGAAACCTCAAAATGAAACCGGTTACTGCCAACGAACGGTTTAACCTAGAAGAACGAAATTTGGCGAGCCAAGTGGGATTGGTGTACTGATCATTACCTGAAAGTTTCATCAAGATTGGGTGAAAAAGGGTGTTCTGAGATTTCAGGCAACTCGTAGTTTTTTGGAAGCTTGGCAGGCCCTTTCCATGAAAGTGATTCTCGCCAGTCTCTGCTTAGGGCTACATCAACAGCAAACAAACCATAGAGATAGAACTTGAAACTGCTTTATTGTGTCAAGTTTCAAAGAGCTAGCACAAACCGTGTTTGTTTTAGAGTTCCAAATACATGTATCCCTATAGGAGAAAACAGAGTGAAACCTCAAAATGAAACCGGTTACTGCCAACGAACGGTTTAACCTAGAAGAACGAAATTTGTCGAGCCAAGTGGGATTGGTGTACTGATCATTACCTGAAAGTTTCATCAAGATTGGGTGAAAAAGTTTGTGCTGAGATTTCAGGCAACTCGTAGTTTTTTTGGAAGCTTGGCAGGCCCTTTCCATGAAAGTGATTCTCTCCAGTCTCTGTTTAGGGCTACATCAACAGCAAACAAACCATAGAGATAGAACTTGAAACTGCTTTACTGTGTCAAGTTTCAAACAGCTAGCAAAAACTGTGTTTAATTTAGAGTTCCAAATACATGTATCCCTATAGGAGAAAACAGAGTGAAACCTCAAAATGAAACCGGTTATTGCCAACGAATGGTTTAACCTAGAAGAACGAAATTTGGCGAGCCAAGTGGGATTGTTGTACTGATCATTACCTGAAGGTTTCATCAAGATTGGGTGAAAAAGGGTGTGCTGAGATTTCAGGCAACTCAGAGTTTTTTGGAAGCTTGGCAGGCCCTTTCCATGAAAGTGATTCTCGCCAGTCTCTGCTTAGGGCTACATCAACAGAAAACAAACCATAAAGATAGAACTTGAAACTGCTTTATTGTGTCAAGTTTCAAAGAGCTAGCACAAACCGTGTTTGTTTTAGAGTTCCAAATACATGTATCCCTATAGGAGAAAACAGAGTGAAACCTCAAAATGAAACCGGTTACTGCCAAGGAACGGTTTAACCTAGAAGAACGAAATTTGGCGAGCCAAGTGGGATAGGTGTACTGATCATTACCTGAAAGTTTCATCAAGATTGGGTGAAAAAGTTTGTGCTGAGATTTCAGGCAACTCGTAGTTTTTTGGAAGCTTGGCAGGCCCTTTCCATGAAAGTGATTCTCGCCAGTCTCTGTTTAGGGCTACATCAACCGAAAACAAACCATAGAGATAGAACTTGAAACTGCTTTATTGTGTCAAGTTTCAAACAGCTAGCACAAACTGTGTTTAATTTAGAGTTCCAAATACATGTATCCCTATAGGAGAAAACAGAGTGAAACCTCAAAATGAAACCGGTTACTGCCAACGAACGGTTTAACCTAGAAGAACGAAATTTGGCGAGCCAAGTGGGATTGGTGTACTGATCATTACCTGAAAGTTTCATCAAGATTGGGTGAAAAAGTGTTTGCTGAGATTTTAGGCAACTCGTAGTTTTTTGGAAGCTTGGCAGGCCCTTTCCATGAAAGTGATTCTCCCCAGTCTCTGCTTAGGGCTACATCAACAGCAAACAAACCATAGAGAAAGCACTTGAAACTGCTTTATTGTGTCAAGTTTCAAAGAGCTAGCACAAACCGTGTTTGATTTAGAGTTCCAAATACATGTATCCCTATAGGAGAAAACAGAGTGAAACCTCAAAATGAAACCGGTTACTGCCAACGAACGGTTCAACCTAGAAGAACGAAATTTGGCGAGCCAACTGGGATTGGTGTACTGATCATTAACTGAAAGTTTCATCAAAATTGGGTGAAAAAGTGTTTGCTGAGATTTCGGGCAACTCGTAGTTTTTTGGAAGCTTGGCAGGCCCTTTCCATGAAAGTGATTCTCGCCAGTCTCTGCTTAGGGCTACATCAACAGAAAACAAACCATAGAGATAGAACTTGAAACTGCTTTATTGTGTCAAGTTTCAAAGAGCTAGCACAAACCGTGTTTGTTTTAGAGTTCCAAATACATGTATCCCTATAGGAGAAAACAGAGTGAAACCTCAAAATTAAACCGGTTACTGCCAACGAACGGTTTAACCTAGAAGAACGAAATTTGGCGAGCCAAGTGGGATTGGTGTACTGATCATTACCTGAAAGTTCATCAAGATTGGGTGAAAAAGTTTGTGCTGAGATTTCAGGCAACTCGTAGTTTTTTGGAAGCTTGGCAGGCCCTTTCCATGAAAGTGATTCTCGCCAGTCTCTGTTTAGGGCTACATCAACAGCAAACAAACCATAGAGATAGAACTTGAAACTGCTTTATTGTGTCACGTTTCAAACAGCTAGCACAAACTGTGTTTAATTAAGAGTTCCAAATACATGTATCCCTGTAGAAGAAAACAGAGTGAAACCTCAAAATGAAACCGGTTACTGCCAACGAACGGTTTAACCTAGAAGAACGAAATTTGGCGAGCCAAGTGGGATTGGTGTACTGATCATTACCTGAAAGTTTCATCAAGATTGCGTGAAAAAGTTTTTGCTGAGATTTCGGGCAACTCGTAGTTTTTTGGAAGCTTGGCAGGCCCTTTCCATGAAAGTGATTCTCGCCAGTCTCTGCTTAGGGCTACATCAACAGCAAACAAACCATAGAGATAGAACTTGAAACTGCTTTACTCTGTCAAGTTTCAAAGAGCTAGCACAAACCGTGTTTGATTTAGAGTTCCAAATACATGTATCCCTATAGGAGAAAACAGAGTGAAACCTCAAAATGAAACCGGTTACTGCCAACGAACGGTTTAACCTAGAAGAACGAAATTTGGCGAGCCAAGTGGGATTGGTGTACTGATCATTACCTGAAAGTTTCATCAAGATTGCGTGAAAAAGTTTTTGCTGAGATTTCGGGCAACTCGTAGTTTTTTGGAAGCTTGGCAGGCCCTTTCCATGAAAGTGATTCTCGCCAGTCTCTGCTTAGGGCTACATCAACAGCAAACAAAGCATAGAGATAGAACTTGAAACTGCTTTACTGTGTCAAGTTTCAAAGAGCTAGCACAAACCGTGTTTGATTTAGAGTTCCAAATACATGTATCCCTATAGAAGAAAACAGAGTGAAACCTCAAAATGAAACCGGTTACTGCCAACGAACGGTTTAACCTAGAAGAACGAAATTTGGCGAGCCAAGTGGGATTGGTGTACTGATCATTACCTGAAAGTTTCATCAAGATTGGGTGAAAAAGTGTGTGCTGAGATTTCAAGGCAACTCGTAGTTTTTTGGAAGCTTGGCAGGCCCTTTCCATGAAAGTAATTCTCGCCAGTCTCTGCTTAGGGCTACATCAACAGCAAACAAACCATAGAGATAGAACTTGAAACTGCTTTATTGTGTCAAGTTTCAAAGAGCTAGCACAAACCGTGTTTGATTTAGATTTCCAAATACATGTATCCCTATAGGAGAAAACAGAGTGAAACCTCAAAATGAAACCGGTTACTGCCAACGAACGGTTTAACCTAGAAGAACTAAATTTGGCGAGCCAAGTGGGATTGGTGTACTGATCATTACCTGAAAGTTTCATCAAGATTGCGTGAAAAAGTTTTTGCTGAGATTTCAAGGCAACTCGTAGTTTTTTGGAAGCTTGGCAGGCCCTTTCCATGAAAGTGATTCTGGCAAGTCTCTGCTTAGGGCTACATCAACAGCAAACAAACCATAGAGATAGAACTTGAAACTGCTTTATTGTGTCAAGTTTCAAAGAGCTAGCACAAACCGTGTTTGATTTAGAGTTCCAAATACATGTATCCCTATAGGAGAAAACAAAGTGAAACCTCAAAATGAAACCGGTTACTGCCAACGAACAGTTTAAACTAGAAGAACGAAATTTGGCGAGCCAAGTGGGATTGGTGTACTGATCATTACCTGAAAGTTTCATCAAGATTGGGTGAAAAAGGGTGTGCTGAAATTTCAGGCAACTCGTAGTTTTTTGGAAGCTTGGCAGGCCCTTTCCATGAAAGTGATTCTCGCCAGTCTCTGCTTAGGGCTACATCAACAGCAAACAAACCATAGAGATAGAACTTGAAACTGCTTTATTGTGTCAAGTTTCAAAGAGCTAGCACAAACCGTGTTTGATTTAGAGTTCCAAATACATGTATCCCTATAGGAGAAAACAGAGTGAAACCTCAAAATGAAACCGGTTATTGCCAACGAACGGTTTAACCTAGAAGAACGAAATTTGGCGAGCCAAGTGGGATTGGTGTACTGATCATTACCTGAAAGTTTCATCAAGATTGGGTGAAAAAGTGTGTGCTGAGATTTCAAGGCAACTCGTAGTTTTTTGGAAGCTTGGCAGGCCCTTTCCATGAAAGTGATTCTCGCCAGTCTCTGCTTAGGGCTACATCAACAGCAAACAAACCATAGAGATAGAACTTGAAACTGCTTTATTGTGTCAAGTTTCAAAGAGCTAGCACAAACCGTGTTTGATTTAGAGTTCCAAATACATGTATCCCTATAGGAGAAAACAGAGTGAAACCTCAAAATGAAACCGGTTACTGCCAACGAACGGTTTAACCTAGAAGAACGAAATTTGGCGAGCCAAGTGGGATTGGTGTACTGATCATTACCTGAAAGTTTCATCAAGATTGGGTGAAAAAGTGTGTGCTGAGATTTCAGCCAACTCGTAGTTTTTTGGAAGCTTGGCAGGCCCTTTCCATGAAAGTGATTCTCGCAAGTCTCTGCTTAGGGCTACATCAACAGCAAACAAACCATAGAGATAGAACTTGAAACTGCTTTATTGTGTAAAGTTTCAAAGAGCTAGCACAAACCGTGTTTGATTTAGAGTTCCAAATACATGTATCCCTATAGGAGAAAACAGACTGAAACCTCAAAATGAAACCGGTTACTGCCAACGAACGGTTTAACCTTGAAGAACGAAATTTGGCGAGCCAAGTGGGATTGGTGTACTGATCATTACCTGAAAGTTTCATCAAGATTGGGTGAAAAAGTGTGTGCTGAGATTTCGGGCAACTCGTAGTTTTTTTGGAAGCTTGGCAGGCCCTTCCATGAAAGTGATTCTCGCCAGTCTCTGCTTAGGGCTACATCAACAGCAAACAAACCATAGAGATAGAACTTGAAACTGCTTTATTGTGTCAAGTTTCAAAGAGCTAGAACAAACCGTGTTTGATTTAGAGTTCCAAATACATGTATCCCTATAGGAGAAAACAGAGTGAAACCTCAAAATGAAATCGGTTACTGCCAACGAACGGTTTAACCTAGAAGAACGAAATTTGGCGAGCCAAGTGGGATTGGTGTACTGATCATTACCTGAAAGTTTCATCAAGATTGGGTGAAAAAGGTTGTGCTGAGATTTCGGGCAACTCGTAGTTTTTTCGAAGCTTGGCAGGCCCTTTCCATGAAAGTGATTCTCGCCAGTCTCTGCTTAGGGCTACATCAACAGCAAACAAACCATAGAGATAGAACTTGAAACTGCTTTATTGTGTCAAGTTTCAAACAGCTAGCCCAAACCGTGTTTGATTTAGAGTTCCAAATACATGTATCCCTATAGGAGAAAACAGAGTGAAACCTCAAAATGAAACCGGTTACTGCCAACGAACGGTTTAACCTAGAAGAACGAAATTTGGCGAGCCAAGTGGGATTGGTGTACTGATCATTACCTGAAAGTTTCATCAAGATTGGGTGAAAAAGGGTGTGCTGAGATTTCAGGCAACTCGTAGTTTTTTAAAAGCTTGGCAGGCCCTTTCCATGAAAGTGATTCTCGCCAGTCTCTACTTAGGGCTACATCAACAGCAAACAAACCATAGAGATAGAACTTGAAACTGCTTTATTGTGTCAAGTTTCAAAGAGCTAGCACAAACCGTGTTTGATTTAGAGTTCCAAATACATGTATCCCTATAGGAGAAAACAGAGTGAAACCTCAAAATGAAACCTGTTACTGCCAACGAACGGTTTAACCTAGAAGAACGAAATTTGGCGAGCCAAGTGGGATTGGTGTACTGATCATTACCTGAAAGTTTCATCAAGATTCAGTGAAAAAGGGTGTGCTGAGATTTCAGGCAACTCGTAGTTTTTTGGATGCTTGGCAGGCCCTTTCCATGAAAGTGATTCTCGCCAGTCTCTGCTTAGGGCTACATCAACAGCAAACAAACCATAGAGATAGAACTTGAAACTGCTTTATTGTGTCAAGTTTTAAACAGCTAGCACAAACCGTGTTTGATTTAGAGTTCCAAATACATGTATCCCTATAGGAGAAAACGGAGTGAAACCTCAAAATGAAACCGGTTACTGCCAACGAACGGTTTAACCTAGAAGAACGAAATTTGGCGAGCCAAGTGGGATTGGTGTACTGATCATTACCTGAAAGTTTCATCAAGATTGGGTGAAAAAGGGTGTGCTGAGATTTCGGGCAACTCGTAGTTTTTTGGAAGCTTGGCAGGCCCTTTCCATGAAAGTGATTCTCGCCAGTCTCTGCTTAGGGCTACATCAACAGCAAACAAACCATAGAGATAGAACTTGAAACTGCTTTATTCTGTCAAGTTTCAAAGAGCTACCACAAACCGTGTTTGATTTAGAGTTCCAAATACATGTATCCCTATAGAAGAAAACAGAGTGAAACCTCAAAATGAAACCGGTTACTGCCAACGAACGGTTTAACCTAGAAGAACGAAATTTGGCGAGCCAAGTGGGATTGGTGTACTGATCATTACCTGAAAGTTTCATCAAGATTGGGTGAAAAAGTGTGTGCTGAGATTTCAGGAAACTCGTAGTCTTTTGGAAGCTGGGCAGGCCCTTTCCATGAAAGTGATTCTCGCCAGTCTCTGCTTAGGGCTACATCAACAGCAAACAAACCATAGAGATAGAACTTGAAACTGCTTTATTGTGTCAAGTTTCAAAGAGCTAGCACAAACCGTGTTTGATTTAGAGTTCCAAATACTGGTATCCCTATTGGAGAAAACAGAGTGAAACCTCAAAATGAAACCGGTTACTGCCAACGAACGGTTTAACCTAGAAGAACGAAATTTGGCGAGCCAAGTGGGATTTGTGTACTGATCATTACCTGAAAGTTTCATCAAGATTGGGTGAAAAAGGGTGTGCTGAGATTTCGGGCAACTCGTAGTTTTTTGGAAGCTTGGCAGGCCCTTTCCATGAAAGTGATTCTCGCCAGTCTCTGCTTAGGGCTACATCAACAGCAAAAAAACCATAGAGATAGAACTTGAAACTGCTTTATTGTGTCAAGTTTCAAAGAGCTAGCACAAACCGTGTTTGATTTAGAGTTCCAAATACATGTATCCCTATAGGAGAAAACAGAGTGAAACCTCAAAATGTAACCGGTTTCTGTCAACGAACGGTTTAACCTAGAAGAACGACATTTGACGAGCCAAGTGGGATTGGTGTACTGATCATTAACTGAAAGTTTCATCAAGATTGGGTGAAAAAGTGTGTGCTGAGATTTCGGGCAACTCGTAGTTTTTTGGAAGCTTGGCAGGCCCTTTCCATGAAAGTGATTCTCGCAAGTCTCTGCTTAGGGCTACATCAACAGCAAACAAACCATAGAGATAGAACTTGAAACTGCTTTATTGTGTCAAGTTTCAAAGAGCTAGCACAAACCGTGTTTGACTTAGAGTTCCAAATACATGTATCCCTATAGGAGAAAACAGACTGAAACCTCAAAATGAAACCGGTTACTGCCAACGAACGGTTTAACCTTGAAGAACGAAATTTGGCGAGCCAAGTGGGATTGGTGTACTGATCATTACCTGAAAGTTTCATCAAGATTGGGTGAAAAAGTGTGTGCTGAGGTTTCGGGCAACTCGTAGTTTTTTGGAAGCTTGGCAGGCCCTTCCATGAAAGTGATTCTCGCCAGTCTTTGCTTAGGGCTACATCAACAGCAAACAAACCATAGAGATAGAACTTGAAACTGCTTTATTGTGTCAAGTTTCAAAGAGCTAGAACAAACCGTGTTTGATTTAGAGTTCCAAATACATGTATCCCTATAGGAGAAAACAGAGTGAAACCTCAAAATGAAATCGGTTACTGCCAACGAACGGTTTAACCTAGAAGAACGAAATTTCGCGAGCCAAGTGGGATTGGTGTACTGATCATTACCTGAAAGTTTCATCAAGATTGGGTGAAAAAGGGTGTGCTGAGATTTCGGGCAACTCGTAGTTTTTTCGAAGCTTGGCAGGCCCTTTCCATGAAAGTGATTCTCGCCAGTCTCTGCTTAGGGCTACATCAACAGCAAACAAACCATAGAGATAGAACTTGAAACTGCTTTATTGTGTCAAGTTTCAAACAGCTAGCCCAAACCGTGTTTGATTTAGAGTTCCAAATACATGTATCCCTATAGGAGAAAACAGAGTGAAACCTCAAAATGAAACCGGTTACTGCCAACGAACGGTTTAACCTAGAAGAACGAAATTTGGCGAGCCAAGTGGGATTGGTGTACTGATCATTACCTGAAAGTTTCATCAAGATTGGGTGAAAAAGGGTGTGCTGAGATTTCAGGCAACTCGTAGTTTTTTAAAAGCTTGGCAGGCCCTTTCCATGAAAGTGATTCTCGCCAGTCTCTGCTTAGGGCTACATCAACAGCAAACAAACCATAGAGATAGAACTTGAAACTGCTTTATTGTGTCAAGTTTCAAAGAGCTAGCACAAACCGTGTTTGATTTAGAGTTCCAAATACATGTATCCCTATAGGAGAAAACAGAGTGAAACCTCAAAATGTAACCGGTTACTGCCAACGAACGGTTTAACCTAGAAGAACGAAATTTGGCGAGCCAAGTGGGATTGGTGTACTGATCATTACCTGAAAGTTTCATCAAGATTGGGTGAAAAAGGGTGTGCTGAGATTTCAGGCAACTCGTAGTTTTTTAAAAGCTTGGCAGGCCCTTTCCATGAAAGTGATTCTCGCCAGTCTCTGCTTAGGGCTACATCAACAGCAAACAAACCATAGAGATAGAACTTGAAACTGCTTTATTGTGTCAAGTTTCAAAGAGCTAGCACAAACCGTGTTTGATTTAGAGTTCCAAATACATGTATCCCTATAGGAGAAAACAGAGTGAAACCTCAAAATGTAACCGGTTACTGCCAACGAACGGTTTAACCTAGAAGAACGAAATTTGGCGAGCCAAGTGGGATTGGTGTACTGATCATTACCTGAAAGTTTCATCAAGATTGGGTGAAAAAGGGTGTGCTGAGATTTCGGGCAACTCGTAGTTTTTTCGAAGATTGGCAGGCCCTTTCCATGAAAGTGATTCTCGCCAGTCTCTGCTTAGGGCTACATCAACAGCAAACAAACCATAGAGATAGAACTTGAAACTGCTTTATTGTGTCAAGTTTCAAAGAGCTAGCACAAACCGTGTTTGATTTAGAGTTCCAAATACATGTATCCCTATAGGAGAAAACAGAGTGAAACCTCAAAATGAAACCGGTTACTGCCAACGAACGGTTTAACCTAGAAGAACGAAATTTGGCGAGCCAAGTGGGATTGGTGTACTGATCATTACCTGAAAGTTTCATCAAGATTGGGTGAAAAAGTGTGTGCTGAGATTTCAGCCAACTCGTAGTTTTTTGGAAGCTTGGCAGGCCCTTTCCATGAAAGTGATTCTCGCAAGTCTCTGCTTAGGGCTACATCAACAGCAAACAAACCATAGAGATAGAACTTGAAACTGCTTTATTGTGTCAAGTTTCAAAGAGCTAGCACAAACCGTGTTTGATTTAGAGTTCCAAATACATGTATCCCTATAGGAGAAAACAGACTGAAACCTCAAAATGAAACCGGTTACTGCCAACGAACGGTTTAACCTTGAAGAACGAAATTTGGCGAGCCAAGTGGGATTGGTGTACTGATCATTACCTGAAAGTTTCATCAAGATTGGGTGAAAAAGTGTGTGCTGAGATTTCGGGCAACTCGTAGTTTTTTGGAAGCTTGGCAGGCCCTTCCATGAAAGTGATTCTCGCCAGTCTCTGCTTAGGGCTACATCAACAGCAAACAAACCATAGAGATAGAACTTGAAACTGCTTTATTGTGTCAAGTTTCAAAGAGCTAGAACAAACCGTGTTTGATTTAGAGTTCCAAATACATGTATCCCTATAGGAGAAAACAGAGTGAAACCTCAAAATGAAATCGGTTACTGCCAACGAACGGTTTAACCTAGAAGAACGAAATTTGGCGAGCCAAGTGGGATTGGTGTACTGATCATTACCTGAAAGTTTCATCAAGATTGGGTGAAAAAGGTTGTGCTGAGATTTCGGGCAACTCGTAGTTTTTTCGAAGCTTGGCAGGCCCTTTCCATGAAAGTG
>NW_027525697.1:0-16758 GCF_052094955.1 Ictidomys tridecemlineatus | reverse complement strand
GCTCCCTGCCTCCCTGGACAGTCTAATTTTTTTTTAAGAGAGAAATACCGGTAACGGCCACATGATGGCAGCCTTGCACAGACCAAGGCCAACCTGGGCCCTGTCTCTGGATCCCAGGACTCAGGCGACTGACTCATCTGCCTTCCTCCATGAGGTGCAATTGGACACTCTGCACTTTACAAAGAAAAAAAAAAAAATCAGCATTCCTAACTGCTCACCCCTGCCTGCTGGCCTTGACCCCAACCAGAGCAGATGTGATTCAAAAGAGAGCTCTGTGTCTTGCTCCCCAACTATCAGGGGGTGGGAGCCCAGAGTGACAGAGTACACTCAAGGACATTGTTCGGAGGAGCCCGAGGGTGAGTCTCTTCAAGGGAAAAAAAAAAATATATATATATATATATATATATATATATATATATTGGGGGATTCATTGTGAAGCCAGGAAAGCTGATTCGAGATTTTTCTAATTCTGTAGGTAACTCCGTAGACTTGCCTATCAATAAATATATACTCACTAAATCCGCTAAAAATGCAGCCGGTGGCCATGATGCCATCCATTTGGTTTCATGTTCCTATTCGGTACTTTATTTTATTTCTTAATGACACAGGACTGTAGAGTCCAATTTGATAAAAATCATACTAGCATAGGACATATCTTATTCTATTTAGGAATCCCCTTCTCGGGGTGGGCATGATGGTGGAATTCACTTCTGTACTCTCCTGTGCCTACACAGGAAACTGATTCATTCTGCTGCCTTTCCTACTGGAATCTCTGCTCCCTTCCTTCCGTGCTTCTTTGGCGAATCTCCTGTGAACTTCTCCTCTTTCCCTCCCCCCTTTATTGTGGTCTGGCCTCCACGGATCCTCAAAACCAGGCCACTTTTGGTTGTTTTGGGGATTGGCTTGTTTCACTTAGCGCGATAGTCCCCATCCATTGACTGGTGATTGTCATAAGGTCATTCTTCTTCACGGCTGAGTAATATTCCGTTGTGTGTATATATATATATATAACAATAATTTCTTTATTCGTGTGTTGATGTGCCAGGCGTCGGGGGATATTGATCCAGGACAGCTCTGTCACCGCTGTTGTGTGCCAGATGGTTACACAGGGTCCTTAGGTTCTGGCTTCCTGCTCTGAACAGTGAGTGACATTTCCCGCCTGCTCTCCCAGGTCTTTCTTGTTTTGGGGGTTGGTGGCTCCTGTGTCTTCCCATGGGGACTGGTTGGTCTAAGGCAGACATCTGGACAGACGGACAGTGGGCAGCGACGTGCTCAGTCTAGCACCGCCCAGGGCTCCCTGCGGACGCTGTGCAAACCTATTTCCAGGGCATTTAACCAGCAATAATCACTGAACAGGTAAGCTGGGGATGATGACATGACTCAAGGGTCAGGCAAGAAGGTTCTGGAAGGAACCAAGATTACACCTCTATAATGGTATGTGTTCAGACCCTGGAGCCTGGTGATGAGGTATGGGGACTTGGGCACCATTGGGGTAGAACATTCTGGCCTCCTGGTTGAGAGGAACTGCTACTTCCCTAACCTTGCTCTCCAGTGCAGGGGGATTGCCGGCACGGAAAACTGCAGGTGGCAGAGGAGCACCGGGGTCCTTTGTGTTTTCTGGGGTGACCTGGAAAGCCGCCCGCCGTCTTGTGGCCACAGGGGAGGCCGGAAAATGGAATGGGG
This sequence comes from Ictidomys tridecemlineatus, assembly GCF_052094955.1. Classification (NCBI taxonomy): domain Eukaryota; kingdom Metazoa; phylum Chordata; class Mammalia; order Rodentia; family Sciuridae; genus Ictidomys; species Ictidomys tridecemlineatus. The sequence goes on along the minus strand of NW_027525697.1, from coordinate 15,075 downwards.
AACTGAGAGAGGGTAAAGACAGTGACCTCTGAAATCAGCTACCCACAGGGTTTTTACGTATAAAAGAAAATAACCCTGGGGCCAGGTGTGGTTGAACACGCCTGTCATCCCAAATGGCTCCGGAGGCTGAGGCAGGAGGATCCCCAAGTTGGAGGCCAGCCTCCGCCAAAACGAGGCCCTCAGCCACTCAGGGAGACCCTGTCTCTAAATAAAATGCAAAATAGGGCTGGGGACGGGGCTCAGGGGTGGAGGGCAAGAAGACCCCCACACACACACACTTCAAACCCCAATTCTTGCCACCCAGTCAGAAAGATGTCACACATGTCCCTCAGAGTAACAGGCCTGCATTTCTTGAAAGGATAGACTGCCCAGTCCCCTCGGCCATGACAACTCTGGGTCACAGTGGCCCAGGCGGACCAGGTCTCATTGGACTCTTGACCATAAATTCACACATATCTTCTGGTCAGAAGGAATTACGCGTATCTCCCTGAGTTTCAGAATCTGGTGGGTGGCAAGGGTCACCAAAGTCCCCTCCTCTCCGGGGTAACGTGAGTCCCTCTTAGGGACATGATTTCAGGCCTGCTTTCCTTCTGCAGGAAACAGACAAGTTTGCCGAGACCAGGCTGGGGGTCTTCTTCAGACTCAGTTTGGAAAGGGAGAGCTACCAGGTCACCCCAGAAAACACAAAGGACCCCTCTGCCACCTGCGGTTTTTCCATTCGGGCAATCCCCCTGCACTGGAGAGCAAGGTTGGGGAAATAGCAGTTCCTCTCAGCCAAGTGACAGACCCCGTCCACTTTAGCCAGGCAGGGCTGCAGGGAAATTGCTTCTTTGGAAAAGAAAGCATGTGTGTGTGGGGTGGGGGGGCGATCAGCAAAGGGGACCCACTTTATAGAATTATTCCCTGAACCTCATGGTCCCCCCCCACTCACCTGGGTTCCCTGCCACTTAGGAAACAGCAGTCCAGCCTAAGTCACACTGTGGTTGAGCCTGGGTTCCAAAGGCTGAGCCCCACACCCACAGGAGTTTCCCCAGAGAACAGAAATGCAGATCCTCAGTCCACACCCCGGCCCTTCAGTACTAGGCTCAGGTGCATGCTTGGGGCTGACCACCTAGGCCCTGGTGTGGTCTCTTCTCCAAGGACAAGATCTTTTTTCACCATTTTACCCACTGACTGATACCCAGAGCAGACAGGAATCCAAGATTTGGGCAGTTCCAGCCCAGACGGACAGACCCTGAGTTCAAGGGGCTGGGCACATGGTTCCCTATAGAGATAAAATATATTGTGTGCACCTAGAACTAAAAACTATATATTAAAAAAAATAAAAAGAAGCCCTAAAGGTCATGTCCCTGCGCTGTGACCACATTTGGGAAGAAAACACTTTTCTTATCTAAAGATCCTGTATCTGGTGTGCAGATCCCTGCAGTTTCCAGATATGACCACAAGATGGCGAGCGTGCGTTTTCCTGCAGGCTGCGCTGGGTCCTTCCCATCAGAGTCCCTAAGAGTCCCTTTGCTAAGGCCTGAGGCTACTGCAGGGTCCAGGAAGGGATGTGAAGCCAGGGTCTTTGACTACAGGGAGCGACGGCTGAGGTACTGTAGCAGGAAAATGCTTTAGAATGTTCCAGGCCCTCCTCCTCCTGCAGGACTGGCTGACCATTTCCCCCACAGCCTCAAGTCCTGGGGAGTGGCAGAGATATGGTCCCAGGGCCTAATAGTACAAATCCAGAGGAGGAAAGTGGCCACACGCTATTTTCTTCTCATAAAAAAAAAAATTTCCTCTGAGCCAGGGACGGTGGGTGGCCCATGCCTGGAATCCCAGTGGCTTGGGAGGCTGAGGCAGGAGGATCGCAAGGTGGAGGCCAGCCTCAGCCATGGTGAGGCCCTCAGCTAAATAAAATACAAAATAGGGCTGGGGATGGGGGCTCAGGGGTCGAGGACCCCTGAGTTCCATCCCTGGTACCAAAAAGGGTGGACTTTTCTTTTAGGATTGGTATGTCTCCATCATGTCAGAGGGCTTCAGGGGGCAGAGGCCACACCCCTGGGTCTCTGGTACCTGGATCTGCAGGCAGAGAGCGGCCTGGGGGCTGAGAGCCCAGTCAGGAGGGGACTGGCGGTGTGGGAACTAGGTTGGTTAACTTGCACCTGGTGAGCTTGCTGGGGAGACGGCTGACTACCTGTAGGAGGGTTGCAAGTTCAAGGCCGGCCTGGGCAATTTAGTGAAATCCTGTCTCACGATAAAATGGAAAAGGGTCTAGGGACCTTGCTCGGGTGTGGATCAGCTGAGTTCAATCCCCAGCACCTCCCCTGGCCCAACACACACACACACACACACACACACACACACACACACACACACACACACAGTCCCTGCCTAGGAAACCTCAGGGTCAGCAAGTCCCCACTGTCAAAGAGACAGAGTCCCAAGAGCCAAAGGCCTGGGGTGATCACAAGCATTTGCATCCCAGGAGGGAGACGGTGACTGTGCCGGGGAAAGTGAAGCACGGCACAGAACATTCTAGAATGTGCAGGATCAGAAGTCAAGGGGATTTTCTTGTAGCTGGAATGGGACTGTCCCAGGCCACCCCAGCTCTGGCCTGGGGCTGTGAGGTGGATGGCCTGCATATCAGTGTGTGTGTGTGTGTGTTTGTGTGTGCACACGTGTGCATGCAGGGACAGCGCTCAGTGACTCCCCGTGCATGCTTGGGACAGGGGACAGGGAGAGGCCACTTCCTCCCTTGGTGGGGTTCCTGCTTAGGAGGACTCTTGCCTGGTGTTCAAGGAGGGGCATCTGGCTGGACATCAACAACTGACCTTGGACCGGAAAACTTTGGGCAGGATGGTAGAACTCTTGACAGAGAGACTGTAGCCACAGTGAGGCCCAAACGGGTCATTCTTCTGCCTGCAGGCTTTAGGTTTCTCCTGAGAATATGCTGTGGGTCTCCCCCTGGCCCCGGGTTCCTGAGCTCAGCAGTAGCAGGGCTTATCCATCGTGGTGATGTGCAGCCATCCTGTTCCCTACATGCTACATGTCCTAGGACCACCCCCTGCCACTGTGGACCATCCAAAATGCCTCTACACAGGCCCAATGTCCCCGGGGGGGGGGGGGGCGGGGAGCATGTCTAATCCCAGGGGCTTGGGAGGCTGAGGCAGGAGGATCGCAAGATGGAGGCCAGCCTCTGCAATGGCAAGGCCCTACGCCACTCAGGGAGACCCCGGTCTCTAAATAAAATACAAAATGGGGCTGGGGATGGGGCTCAGTGGTCAAGTGCCCCTGAATTCAATCCCTGCCACCAAAAATAAAATAAAATAAAAAGATCTTGACCTAGCAAGTGAGGTTCTTTCCTCAATCCCCTCCAACGCAGGCAGAGCCCGAGAGACCTGCTGTGGCTGATCCCTCACACACAGGCCTGTCTTTCTTTGTATATTTTAAACTTCAGAATTGGGGGAAAAAAGCATTTTTTTTCCACTTCTGTGCAAAATTCCTTCCTTTTCTTTTTAATGGTCCCCCCTGGTCTTGTGTATCACAGGTAAAATTGCTCAACTATAACTGTCCATTAGTGGGGGACTGGTTCCAGAGTCCCCTGTGGGTACCACAGCTCCAGTCCCTTATAAAAAAAACAGCAGAATATTCACATATTACCTAGGCGCATTATTTTGTAAAACAAATCACCTCTGGAGGATTTGCAGTACTTCATGGAATATAAATGCTATATAAATAGTTGTCACACTATATTGATTAGGGAATACGATAGGGAAAAATCGGTCACTCTGGTCAAAGAGTGGCATTGCAGGCTGCTTGCGACCACTCCCTTTGGACCTCTCCAGGGCACCAGGATTATTGCAAAGTGCAAGTTGACACTCTGGGGTCGCGGCAGGCAGCAGATACCACAGGACAGAGCGTGGCCGCTGGATTCCATACCCACACGGAAGCAGAAGGGGTTAGGTGTGGCCTCACCGAGTCCCTGCTGAGCCTGGTTGTGATTCCTGGGTTGTACTCTTTGCAAAGCTGATATTGAGCCCTGGAGCAACTTGTAAGGAAACGGGTCACTTCAGCTGTTATGTTGTGAATGATTTCTAAAATTCCCTTTTATCGAAAATCCCCAGGTAGCATGACCAGCTGGCCCAGAGCTCAGGCACAGCTGGCCTCTCTTTCCAGAAAACCCCATTGAACAGCTAAAGGAGGAAATAGCTGCTCCCCCTGCCCCTCCCCCCCTACAGAGGGCAGATTGGGGTGATCTGGAAATTAAGGAAGGATTGATTCTGTTTGGGGGGGGATGTGCCCAGGGAACTCACCGCCAAACCAATTCCTCAGCTCAGCATCTTGCCTTCTTGGAAACAAAGCCATGGAGTCTCCCTGCTGAGAGACAGAACAGGTCTTTTTTAAAAACCTGCTTTTCTTTCAAGTCATCCCCACTGTGGCTGTAAGGAAGAGTATCAGAGAGCCAAGACAGACCTGCTGGCATCCCCAGGGCTGCAGGTTTCAGCCTAAACATTAAATCTGTTGAGCAGATCAAGAGTTTATTTTTGCAGCCGTATGCACCCCTTTTGAGCTATTCCAGTGGGTCCGGTTGGTGGCTCTGGGGCTGGTCTTGCTCAGACTCACAGACTCTGGAATTGGAGTCCCCTGTGTTTCTTCTTTGCTAGCAAAAAAAAAAAAAAAAAAAAAGCAATAAAACTTCTTTGTCCTTTTGCTGATTATTGGACTGGCATTGGGGACGGCGGGGACCAAGATTTTAGGCAGAGAGAGGGAGAGCAGAGTGTGGGTCACCTGCAGGCAATGGTTGGGCTGGGACGAGAAGATGGTGGCAGGTGGCCAGGGAAGCCCAGGGAGGAGACCTAGGGATGGGGGATGGGGGTGTCCAGAGCCTGGGGACAGGGACCTGCAGCAGGTGGGACAGAGGGAGAAGGAGACTGGGGATGGGGATGTGTCCTTGACCCTGGCTGTGGCTGACCCTGTGGTCATTCACCGGCCAGTCCCTCTTCCACTCAGTCTCCAGATGGTACACCAACCTTCCTCCCTGTACCATGAATTTAGGAGCAAGCTTCTAGAAAGATCTGCTGCCGCTAGAGGGGACTTTATTTTTATACCTTTTTTTTTCCAAAAAAAAAAGTAGTTAATGGATAGCCTCAAAGCCCCCAAACTTCTTTGATTGACCTGATTTTTCAAGACTCACCATCTTTTCCGACATATTTGGATCACCTGAGCTATTGAGTACACTGTTTAAAATATTTTTTCCTGCAGCCTTAGCCCATCGTGATTAAGCTTTTGCATTGTCACCTCAGTCACTGGGTGCTTGGCGACACAACTGGGCTACGTGTCTCTTGACCTGTTACTTCTAAACTAAAGCCCCCAGAAAACACACGTCAAGGAGTGAAAATCGATTGCTTAAAAGCCTTACGACTCTCAAACTATGTCTATATTATATCTAGACTCTATCTATATTAATTTTACATGGTTCTATTTTTAATTTCCAAGGTGATTTGCTTTTTAAGATGATCTATTTAATTGCTTTCTTACAAGAGTTTCCTTGATGCTTGGCCAAAGCACAACAATTCTTATATCTTTGCAATCTTTAACTAAAGGGCAGGCACCGCAGCCCATTTGTCATTTTCTATTAACTGTGGGTTTCCAGCTCTCATCATGAATTCCTGTGTGGGGCAAAGGAGGGTCTCTTGGTGGGGGGAAATGTATATTGCACAGGTTGTGGCTTTGGAATTGGGGAGGGGGGGAGGCTGAGTGTCAATAGTGATGCTTTTCTCAGGAACCTCGAATTGCAATCTTTTTCCCCCCGTGAATTTCTGGAGCAATAACACTATTGTCTGTATCCTGAGAGAGATTGCAACGCACTTGGGAACGTGTCTTCCTTGCATCCTTAGTCTCCTTCTGGGAATTTTTCCTGCCATCTCAAGCAACACGTCCTTGTATGATTGATTGATAATTGATTGACTGATTGACGGAGCCCTGTTCTGCGTATCATGAGGATCCGAAACAAAACACTTCACCTTCCTCAGGGTTCTGGTTTCTAGATCATGCAACCCTGCCTTCTCCAACACCCGGTCCCACCTGTGACCCTCCCCCGTGGTCGTCAGCATGTCCGCGAGGGTGATCCTGGACTTGGGGACTTAGCTGGACACCTTCACATATATTGAAAGTGTGCCATCTACTGCGACTGTTCCCGGGGTGACATTTGTGCCCTGTCTTAATATGACTTAAGGTCTCTGTGTAGCTTGAGTACCCGGCTCTGTGTCCTCCACCCTGAGGGCTGACATTAGCCTCAGATCCCTGGGGGGGTGGGGGGGCTGTGCTTGTACTTCAGTCTGGTCAGGGCCAGGGACACCCAGCGACACCCAGGTCCCCACTGCTGCAACCTGTGTGGGGGCTTCACCAGCAGGAAACGAATCCCAAAGAAAGGAGTCACACGAGTCTCTGTGGGCCTCCCTGCAGGAGTACTGTCCCTGCCTCTCCTGGGCCGGTCACCAGAGGGCCACCTTCCCACACCGCTGTGACAGGGTGGAGTATGGCACAGGAAGGGGGTGTGTTGATTCTGAGCCTTCAACAGGAACTCTCCACCGCCCAGGATTGACCTCTACAGACTCCTGGGACCCGAGGGAGCAGCCCTGAGGAGGAGGAGGAGGAAGGAAAAGGAGTCAGGAGTGGCTGTCACTGAGGCAAAGTGACCTTCTCAGGTGGCCCTGAGTCCCCTTCCTCCTGCAGGGCTGGGGGTGGAACTGCTGGCCTCCTGGGACTCCACAGCCTCCCCGTCAACAGGACAGGTGTGCCTGCGCTCGGCCACTCACCTCTGCACCACGGGGACCTGGTGGCACGGACATGGGACGAGGTGCCACTCGGCATGGTCCTGGGAGTCCTGGGTCATTTTGTTGATTTTTTTTTTTTTGTACTGTGGAATAAACCCAGAGGCACTTGGCCACTAAGCCACATCCCCAGCCTACTTATTTTATTTTATTTTTTTATATTTATTTTATTATTTTATTTTTATTTATTTTATTTTTTATTTTAATTTATTTATATTTATTTATTTTTATTTTATTTATTTATTTATTTGTTTGTTTGTTTGTTTTATTTATTTTATTTTATTATTTTATTTTACTATTTTATTTGATTTTATTTCATTTTATTTTATTTTTTATATTTATTTTATTATTTTATTTTATTTATTTTATTTTTTATTTTATTTTATTATTTATTTACTTTTATTCATTTACTTTTATTTATTTATTTATTTTCATTTATTTATTTATTTATTTTCATTTATTTATTTATTTTTATTTCATTTATTTATTTATCTTTATTTCATTTTGTTTATTTATTTAATTTTTCATTTTATTTATTTATTTATCTTATTTTATTTATTTATTTATTTATTTATATTTTATTTATTTACTTATTTTTATTTATTTTATTTATTTATTTGTTTGTTTTATTTATTTTATTTTATTATTTTATTTTACTATTTTATTTTATTTTATTTCATTTTATTTTATTTTTTATATTTATTTTATTATTTTGTTTTATTTATTTTATTTTTTATTTTATTTTATTATTTTATTTTATTTATTTTATTCATTTACTTACTTTTATTTATTTATTTATTTTTATTTCATTTATTTATTTATTTATCTTTATTTCATTTTGTTTGTTTATTTATTTATTTATTTTTATTTTATTTTATTTATTGATTTTTATCTCATTTATTTATTTATTTATATTTCATTTTATTTATTTATTTATTTATTTTACTATTTTATTTTTTATTTTATTTTATTTCATTTCATTTCATTTCATTTTATTTAGACCAGGTCCCACTGAGTTACTTACAGCCTTTCTTTTGCTCAGGGTGTGGGGGGGGGGAGGGGGCTTTGAATTTGTTATCTCCTGCCTCATTCCGCAGAGTGGCTGGGATTAAGGCACAGGCTCTGCTTTTTTATGAGCACTTTAAACCCTGAGGCTTCTTTTTTCCCATATTATTATGAGGGCCTCTGTTGAAATGACTTTTTATTTTTTTTAAACCAGAGATTAAACCCAGGGATGCTTAACCACTGAGCCACACCCCAACCTCTTTTAATATTTTATTTTATTTATTTTTTTTTGGTACTAGGAATTGAACTCCGGGACACTCGACTACTGAGCCCCATCCCCAGCCCTATTTTGCATTTTGTTTAGAGACAGGGTCTCACTGAGTTGCTTAGAGCCTCCCTAAGTTGCGGAGGCTGGCCTTGAACTTGTGATCCTCCTGCCTCAGCCTCCCAAGCCACTGGGATGACAGGCACGCATTGCATTACAACACCTAGTGAAACACCTCTTTCTGAACTATGTACATTAAGGTATTTTGTTTCCTTGCTTTTTGCTGAAGGTTGAAACAAAATACCTTCATGTTGTTTGTATGCCTACCGGTCTAACAGTTGCTTTTGAGGTAGCAGGGTTTTAACCTTGTGGGTTTATAGTATCCCTGAAGGTTACTTTTATCTCAGAGTTTAGGGGGAGACAGACACTAACAAAAACCAATGCAAACAATTTACAGTATGAAACCAAATATCTCTTGCAGTGAAATCTGCACTGCTGGTTGTTAAATCCTGAGAAACCATAGGATCAGCTCTTGTCCCCCGTGCTAAGAGTAAGTTCACGTAAGAGTTCACAATTTGACGTGGTAATCACGATATCACAGGAGGGATGTAGGATGTGATGGTTATGAGGGAGGAGGAGCGAAAAAAATCGAGGTCAAAATGAAAGAAAGAGTTTTCTGTATCTTACTCGATATTAGGCTCGATTGACCTAACTAACTACCTATCTGTGAATCTGGCCTCACTGATTCAGTGGAGTTGGGGGGGTGGGGGGGGAGAGGCCCCCTGAGAAGGTCTTGCTACAGGCTCATGGAGGGGAGGGGAGCTGGGAAGCTGTGGCCTCTCACGCCTGAACCACCCCCAGCAAAGCTCATTCCCACCCTGAGCTCAGCCTGTCTCCGCCCCTTGGTCTTCTCCCAGCCCCTGTCCCTGCCATTCAGTGGGCTGGAGGGGGGGGGGTGGGCATGGACTCTTTGGCCTCTCTGATCTGTAATGACAGCAGGCCACATGGCCTGGGAGCCAGACAGACACTCTCCATGCCAGATTCTCCCAGTCTCTGGTCTCCCTTTGGATCTCAGTGGCATCTGCTGGATTCCTAAGTTGGTTTTGGCCTGGAATTCAAGGTCTGAGCACCTGGTCTATGTTCCTGCCACTTTGGCATGGAGGTTTTGGAGTCCAGCAGCTCTGCTTATTACTGTTCACCCACAGAGACTTGCAGTGGCTAACAGGCACCTACAGAAGAAAACCACAGCAGCAGAGGCAGGAGACCAAGCAATGGGGACAGTCCTTCCAAGCTCAGCGCAGTCAAAGACCCTAAGCTGCTTGAACTGAGAGTCCCAAGGCTGTGACCAAGCTTGCACCAGAAAGGAGTGGACACTCTGCCCTCAATAGAAGGCACCAACTTCATTGCCTTGATGTACCCAAAATAAGCTTATGTATAAAAGTGAAATCCGTGCATTGCTCGTGGCTCAGACTCTGGGAACATCCTTCTGGGCTGTGCAACCACTAATCAAGTGTTGCTTCAGGGTCTTGGTGTCCAGACCCCCGTTTCCTGCCCCACTGCCCCTGCGCCATCGGGAGCCTGAGTCTCCTAGTCCATCCTCTCACTGTCTGCACAGTTCCCAGGAATGCCATTCCCAACCATTTCATCTGGATACTGCAGATGAGTACCTACATGCTGAGGTCCTGTGCCACCCACAGGGCCATGGGGCACTGGGCCACAGCAGGACATGACACCCCAGGGAACTCTAACAGACGCGCAGAAATAATGGAGACTCACTAAGACCAGCGCTTCACCTTTTGAGGGGAGGGGTGTCAGGAGCTGCCACATAGGAACCCAGCGCCCCTGAGCCTTGAGTGACCAGAGTGTGGACATGTGGCCAGCCAGCCCTGGGCTGTGTGTGTGAGAACCATGGGCACTGAGCGCACAGGGTGGACTGAGCCCATGTGGCCCTTCTCTGTAGGGGGCCTCCCTCTGGTCTTTTTGCTTGCTCTGCCATGGTTCCCACACAGCTCATGAGATGGGCGTGGCCTCCCCAGATGTCAGTCAACCTGCTGACAGCTGACATCACCAGCTAGACCCAACCCCCTGACCCCTGACCCCTTGCCTCATTTGAATGGCTTTTCCAATAAAAAGGCTCAGCATGTACTTTCTCCCTCTCTTCCTCTCCCTCCTCCCTCCTTCCCTCCACCCCCTCCCCTCCTTTCACAAACCCCTAAGGTCAGAGGAGCCATCACAGGATCCAAAGAAAAAGTCATTTCTCTGTCTCTGTGTGGTTATTTTGTGCAGCTCAGTTCACCTGGAGTGACCCTGAGTGTTTTAGTCGTGAGATGGGACAATTGGTGGCCTGTGCGGGCATTCCAGGGTGATTTGTAGAAATGCAGTGTAGTTGGAATTTTTCTCTAGAAGTTCATCATGCTTCGAATTGCAGAGTATTGTGGGCTGAATTGCAGAAAGTAAGTGAAGTAGGTAGAAAATAAGTGAATTAGGCAGAAAAAAACTGACATTAAATTTTTAATATTTGGGAGTATTTTGTCTGTAGAAAGAAAAAAATCATTTTTACAATTCCAGAGACCCTAAATAAATGCAAAGAATTATTAAGATGGCTAACGGGACATGTTAAGATCAGTCCTCTCCCATGGGAAAAGCGCTTCTGTGGACTCTTTTGATTGTTTTTGTGAATCTTTATATTTTGAAATAATATTAGGAAAAGGTTTTGGGGGTCTATGTACTAGAGTCTGCCCTTGGAGAGGGAGAAAAGGGGGGAAACTTGTGATGAGACTTGATGCAAGGATTCTTTACCTGTGGAGGAGTGAATTTTATTTCCTCTTGTTTTTGTCAAGACTCACAGGGTTTATCCTGAACCTCTTTGCTACATTCCTGTCCTATGGATCACAGTGGCTGTGACTCAGCTGCTGGGGACAATTCAGCTGCTGCTCCCTATGGGGTCAGTACTAGACCCCCAGCCAGCAGTGCTTTAACCCTTCAAGCACCTGGCCTGGGTGCCAAGGGCAGACTGCCTCAGGATCTGGTAGGGACACTGGCGTCTGCTGTGAAAACTCACTTTTAAAGTCCCACGTGCTGCAAGGGAAGGTACAAAGACAGGAGAACACAGGCTACAAGCGCAGGTCACAGAGACAAGGCAGCCACCGCCCACCAGAGGGTCCTGCCGCCTCTGGGAAATTCAGACAATGGAATGCAAGCAGCTAGGGTCACCATGGTAACGCCCCAAGCCTGGCCTGTTGACTGGCTTCCTGGTCCCGCCTCCCGTGTGTTTCCGGGCTTCCCATTGGTCTTTCCACTGTCACTCAGACAGAACTTCCGGTCCCGCCTTCCAGCCACTAACCTGCACTTCCTGTTTCACACAGACCTGCCTCTGAGACTACACGGAGCCTGCAGTGTTAAGGGTGCCCACCTATAAATGCTAAGGAAATATCTTTTTCAGGCAAAGTCTGATTCCACAGGTCTCTAAGTTGCAGCCCTGAGCCTCACTTATTTTCAAAGCCAAATAACCTAAGTTTTTTTCTTTATAGCTGTATTATGAAGACACATTGCAGAGTAATATGACAAGTATAAGAAATGCATATGCTTTCTATTTTGCTTTTAGTTCTGAAGGTTATAGGGATGCATTTACATCGCAGGAACAAAAGCTGATAATGTGCCTATGAAAATCAAGAAACCCTTATTCTAATTCCTGACTATATAATTGCAAGAAATAAGTAAATATATACAAAGATCATATTTCAGCTACATCTTGCTATGTCCCATATAAGCATGCACTCCTAGTTAAAAATAAATTGAAATGGATCCAAATATGTGAAGAACCAGGTGGTTACATAAAGTTAATATGATTATAAGTTATGCTCTTATTATTATTTGTTTTGGTGGTGCTGGGGATTGAACCCAGGACCTTATGCATATGAGGCAGGCACTCTACCAACTGAGCTATATCCCCAGCCCTATGCCCTTATTCTTTTTAATTTTTTTTTTTTTTAGTTTTAGATGGACACAATAATCTTTATTTTTTATTTATTTATTTTTTAAAGCTTGATTCTTTTTAATATTTATTTTTAATTTTTTTAATTTTTTTTTTTTTAGTTTTAGGTGGACACAATATCTTTATTTTATTTTCTTTCTTTATTTATCTATATGGTGCTGAGAATCAAACCCAGTGCCTCACGCATGCTAGGTGAGCACGGTACCACTGAGGCACAGCCCCACCCTTATTATTAATATATATTTTTTCTAGATGTTTAAATAACCTGTAATTGTTAATCCATAAAATAATGAACATGTCTATATGTTAAATTAATACAAATTTATCTGATTTTTTTTCTTCAACAGAAAACACATAATTTATATATTTCTTATACATGTATTTATCTGATGCTCTGCCTTTTACTTACAGATATTTAAGATAGATTTCACTATAAATTTGCTTTCAAGAGATAAAACAACCATTGAGTGATCTCTAACTCTCAAATTATTGTACAAAGTTTATAAGATGATAAACAACTGTAATTCTGTCTACAGAAATATCCAAGGATTTTAACTATATTTTCATTGAGATACTTCTTCTTATCAAGGTACAATAATTTGTTTACACTCTAAGGTTTTTAGAAATTGTTCCAAAGGTCAACCAGGAAAAATTCTAAAAGATGCTTCGACAGGGAGGAAGTACATTGGAGGTCCTCAGAAGAAGAAAGAAATATCTTTGAGTAAAACAAGATCTTTATATTCTAGATTTTAATGATAAAAAATTTTCCTAAATAAGAAAATCTTTCTATCATTATCTACACAGATATAGAAAGTTAAAAACAGTTACAAATGACATTTTTTAATGTACTGGACTGACGATAAAAATTTTAACTGATTAATTTAATTAAAATCACTATTTCCCTGATTTTCCTATGCTGATGTGACCTAAAATTTTTGTCCATATTTTGACACGAAAAACGACCTATTAAATTGTTTAAGTTTATTGGCACTTTTCCTAAGTGGATAAATCGTGCAAATGTCTTGCCCGTGCAACTTAAAGTGTCTAGAAATAATGCGTCTATTTTAGGCTGGTCTCCCAGAATTGATAAAGATGGTTATGCCAGGATGCCATGACACCTGGGGGTTTTTATTGGAAATACCTTAACCCTCAGCGAGATGGCACCCAAAAGGATGTTTTGATCTTTGACTTCTGCCTTCAGGATGTTTACACTCCTGACAAACCTAATAGACTCCTCAATGTGAGAAGGAAGAGATGATGAATATCTTGTAGGCTGTAAGAATACAGCGCATCTTATTATATCACTATAAAAAGATGTTATTGCCAATTAATATTTCAGAGCTATAATATGCTGAAGTTCATGTTCAGGCTTTGAAACAGGTGCATGCCAATTAACCAAACTGATCTCAGGATCCTTGGAGTCACTACCTTAAATATGATTCCTTGCTTCTACAATACAGCCTTTGTGGCTAGGTTTTAAAACTTAAAACCTGCACTTTGTGATATTTGACTTACATTACTTCCAAGATCCTTTGTAGCCAGAGAAGGGCTGATGGAAGAAAAGATGGGATCTCAGTTAAAATGCTCTAGAAGCCACTGTAATAAGTGTTATGATTGAGCCTGCTGCTCTATGGTTTGTGGAAAGGCCTCAATGCCATGCCGGATAAATATGTCTGTGTTCCTATACCCAAATGCAATGTTTCCCGCTAAAACTGGGAGAAAGATGAAGAATCTTCTGATGAGTGTTTGGCAGAGTAATAATAACAATAACCTGGATCTTCCAAGTTGATTGTGCTATTGAAATGAGATGTTCTCTACTAATTCCTTTTGTGTTTCAGTAGTAGACCATGGTGACCTCAGATCAAGAATCAGGGGACTGGGAAGATATAATTCCCCAGTTGCATTTTTTTTTATATTAAGAAAGCGGGAATATGTCAGGAGCTGCCACATAGGAACCCAGCACCCCTGAGCCCTTGAGTGAGCAGAGTGTGTGGACATGTGGCCAGCCAGCCCTGGGCTGGTGCATGAACTAGGGGCACTGAGCTCAGCACAGGGTGGACTGAGCCCATGTGGCCCTTCTCTTTGCGGGGGACCTCATTCTGGTCTTTTTTGCTTGCTCTGCTGTGATCCCCACACAGCTCATGTGCTGCAGTCTGGCTGGGCACAATTCAGGAGCCACTTGTCAAAAGAAACGAACTTTATTTTTAGAACTACAAACGCCAAACAAAACAGCTCCTCAGGAAAAACCCTCAGAGCCCAACTGCCACCACCGGCTTCCCACAAGCCTCTCACCCACACCAACCTCTCCACCTCCCACAATCCTCCTGCGCTTGAGGCCGATTGGCTGGGTCATGTGGGCGGAGCCAAAGAAGTCCCCCAATGAGCAGCTCCGTGGTCTGAAGGGCAGGGAAACAGCCCAATGAGCATCACCGCAGAGGAGCCAATCAGCTAGATGTTGCTGGGGCCGCTGTGAGCCAATCACCAGCCGGCAGCTGGAAGTTTGCTGGCAGCTGGAAGTTTGCTGGGGCCCCTTTGGCTATGGCTCTCAACACTCATGAGATGGGTGTGGCCTCCCCAGATGTCAGTCAACCTGCTGAGAGCTGACATCACCAGCTAGACTCAACCCCCTGAACCCTGACCCCTTGCCTCAATTGAATGGCTTTTCCCCAATAAAAGGGGTCAGCATCTCTCTCTCTCTCTCTCTCTCTCTCTCTCTCTCTCTCTCTCTCTCTGTCTCTCTCTCTTCCCCTCCCTCTGAAGTGATGGGGTCTGTCTGGGGTCCGGTCACCTGTCCACCCCCCCCAGGAAGGCTCGGCCCCTCCTGCAGGGCACCCACACCCTGCTCCGAGTCCAAACTCCTGGGACAGGGCCCTGCTCTCCACGCATGGCCAGCCGGATGTCAGGTTCCTGTGTCCATCACGGTACCCAGCCTGCCCCTCTGCTCTCTGTCTCCTTCCTTCTCACGGGTGTCCCTGTGACCCCTTAACTCTTGGTGC
>NW_027525696.1:0-16770 GCF_052094955.1 Ictidomys tridecemlineatus | reverse complement strand
GTTAAACCTTTCGTTTGCAGTAACCGTTTTCATTTTTAGGTTTCACTCTGTTTTCTCCTATAGGGATACATGTATTTGGAACTCTAAATCAAACACGGTTTGTGCTAGCTCTTTGAAACTTGACACAATAAAGCAGTTTCAAGTTCTATCGCTATGGTTTCTTTGCTGATGATGTAGCCCTAAGGAGAGACTGGCGAAAATCACATTCATGGAAAGGGGTTGCCAAGCTTCAAAAACTACGAGTTGCCTGAAATCTCAGCAAACATTTTCTCACCCAATCTTGATGATTCTTTCAGTTCATGATCAGTACACCAAAACCACTTGGCTCACCAAATTTCGTTCTTCTATGTTAAACCGTTCATTTGCAGTAACCGTTTTCATTTTTAGGTTTCACTCTGTTTTCTCATATACGGATACATGTATTTGGAACTCTAAATCAAACACGGTTTGTGCTAGCTCTTTGAAACTAAACACAATAAAGCAGTTTCAAGTTCTATCTATGGTTCGTTTCCTGTTGATGTAGCCCTAAGCAGAGACTGGTGAAAATCACTTTCATGGAAAGGGGTTGCCAAGCTTCCAAAAAACTACGAGTTGCCTGAAATCTCAGCAAACATTTTCTCACCCAATTTTGATGATTCTTTCAGGTAATGATCAGTACACCAAAACCACTTGGCTCACCAAATTTCGTTTTTCTAGGTTAAACCGTTCCTTTGCAGTATCCGTTTTCATTTTTAGCTTTCACTCTGTTTTCTCCTATAGGGATACATGTATTTGGAACTCTAAATCAAACACGGTTTGTGCTAGCTCTTTAAAACATGACACAATAAAGCAGTTTCAAGTTCTATCTCTATGGTTTGTTTGCTGTTGATGTAGCCCTAAGCAGACACTGGCGAAAATCACTTTCATGGAAAGGGGTTGCCAAGCTTCCAAAAAACTACGAGTTGCCTGAAATCTCAGCAAACATTTTTTCACCCAATCTTGATGATTCTTTCAGGTAATGATCAGTACACCAAAACCACTTGGCTCACCAAATTTCATTCTTCTAGGTTAAACCGTTCGTTTGTAGTAACCGTTTTAATTTTTAGGTTTCACAATGTTTTCTCCTATAGAGATACATGTATTTGGAAATCTAAATCAAACTCGGTTTGTGCTAGCTCTTTGAAACTTGACAGAAGAAAGCAGTTTCAAATTTTATCTCTATGCTTTGTTTGCTGTTGATGTAGCCCTAAGCAGAGACTGGCGAAAATCACTTTCATGGAAAGGGGTCGCCAAGCTTCCAAAAAACTACGAGTTGCCTGAAATCTCAGCAAACATTTTTTCACCCAATCTTGATGATTCGTTCAGGTAATGATCAGTACATCAAAACCACTTGGCTCACTAAATTTCGTTCTTCTAGGTTAAACTGTTCGTTTGCAGTAACCGTTTTCATTTTTAGGTTTCACTCTGTTTTCTCCTATAGGGATACATGTATTTGGAACTCTAAATCAAACACGGTTTGTGCTAGCTCTTTGAAACTTTCACAATAAAGCAGTTTCAAGTTCTATCTCTGTGGATTGTTTGCTGTTGATGTAGCCCTAAAAAGAGACTTGCGAAAATCACTTTCATGGAAAGGGGTTGCCAAGCTTCCAAAAAACTACGAGTTGCCTGAAATCTCAGCAAACATTTTTTCACCCAATCTTGATGATTCTTTCAGGTAATGATCAGTACCCCAAAACCACTTTGCTCACCAAATTTCGTTCTTCCAGGTTAAACCTTTCGTTTGCAGTAAACGTTTTCATTTTTAGGTTTCACTCTGTTTTCTCCTATAGGGATACATGTATTTGGAACTCTAAACCAAACACGGTTTGTGCTAGCTCTTTGAAACTTGACACAATAAAGCAGTTTCAAGTTCTATCTCTATGCTTTGTTTGTTGTTGATGTAGCCCTAAGCAGAGACTGGCGAAAATCACTTTCATGGAAAGGGGTTGCCAAGCTTCCAAAAAACTACGAGTTTCCTGAAATCTCAGCAAACATTTTTTCACCTAATCTTGATGATTCTTTCAGGTAATGAACAGTACACCAAGACCACTTGGCTCACCAAATTTCGTTCTTCTAGGTTAAACCTTTTGTTTGCAGTAACCGTTTTCATTTTTAGGTTTCACTCTGTTTTCTCCTATAGGGATACATGTATTTGGAACTCTAAATCAAACACGGTTTGTGCTAGCTCTTTGAAACTTGACACAATAAAGCAGTTTCAAGTTCTATCGCTATGGTTTCTTTGCTGATGATGTAGCCCTAAGGAGAGACTGGCGAAAATCACATTCATGGAAAGGGGTTGCCAAGCTTCCAAAACTACGAGTTGCCTGAAATCTCAGCAAACATTTTCTCACCCAATCTTGATGATTCTTTCAGTTCATGATCAGTACACCAAAACCACTTGGCTCACCAAATTTCGTTCTTCTATGTTAAACCGTTCATTTGCAGTAACCGTTTTCATTTTTAGGTTTCACTCTGTTTTCTCATATAGGGATACATGTATTTGGAACTCTAAATCAAACACGGTTTGTGCTAGCTCTTTGAAACTAAACACAATAAAGCAGTTTCAAGTTCTATCTCTATGGTTCGTTTCCTGTTGATGTAGCCCTAAGCAGAGACTGTTGAAAATCACTTTCATGGAAAGGGGTTGCCAAGCTTCCAAAAAACTACGAGTTGCCTGAAATCTCAGCAAACATTTTCTCACCCAATTTTGATGATTCTTTCAGGTAATGATCAGTACACCAAAACCACTTGGCTCACCAAATTTCGTTTTTCTAGGTTAAACCGTTCCTTTGCAGTATCCGTTTTCATTTTTAGCTTTCACTCTGTTTTCTCCTATAGGGATACATGTATTTGGAACTCTAAATCAAACACGGTTTGTGCTAGCTCTTTAAAACATGACACAATAAAGCAGTTTCAAGTTCTATCTCTATGGTTTGTTTGCTGTTGATGTAGCCCTAAGCAGACACTGGCGAAAATCACTTTCATGGAAAGGGGTTGCCAAGCTTCCAAAAAACTACGAGTTGCCTGAAATCTCAGCAAACATTTTTTCACCCAATCTTGATGATTCTTTCAGGTAATGATCAGTACACCAAAACCACTTGGCTCACCAAATTTCGTTCTTCTAGGTTAAACCGTTCGTTTGTAGTAACCGTTTTAATTTTTAGGTTTCACAATGTTTTCTCCTATAGAGATACATGTATTTGGAACTCTAAATCAAACTCGGTTTGTGCTAGCTCTTTGAAACTTGACAGAAGAAAGCAGTTTCAAATTTTATCTCTATGCTTTGTTTGCTGTTGATGTAGCCCTAAGCAGAGACTGGCGAAAATCACTTTCATGGAAAGGGGTCGTCAAGCTTCCAAAAAACTACGAGTTGCCTGAAATCTCATCAAACATTTTTTCACCCAATCTTGATGATTCTTTCAGGTAATGATCAGTACACCAAAACCACTTGGCTCACCAAATTTCGTTCTTCTAGTTTAAACCGTTCGTTTGCAGTGACCGTTTCCATTTTCAGGTTACACTCGGTTCTCTCCTATAGGGATACATGTATTTGGAACTCTAAATCAAACACGGTTTTTGCTAGCTCTTTGAAAGTTGACACAATAAAGCAGTTTCAAGTTCTATCTCTATGGTTTCTTTGCTGATGATGTAGCCCTAAGGAGAGACTGGCGAAAATCACATTCATGGAAAGGTGTTGCCAAGCTTCCAAAACTACGAGTTGCCTGAAATCTCAGCAAACATTTTCTCACCCAATCTTGATGATTCTTTCAGTTCATGATCAGTACACCAAAACCACTTGGCTCACCAAATTTCGTTCTTCTAGGTTAAACCGTTCGTTTGCAGTAACCATTTTCATTTTAAGGTTTCACTCTGTTTTCTCCTATAGGGATACATGTATTTGGAACTCTAAATCAAACACGGTTTGTGCTAGCTCTTTGAAACTTGACACAATAAAGCAGTTTCAAGTTCTATCTCTATGGTTTGTTTGCTGTTGATGTAGCCCTAACCAGAGATTGGCGAAATTCACTTTCATGGAAAGGGGTTGCCAAACTTCCAAAAAACTACGAGTTGCCTGAAATCTCAGCAAACATTTTCTCACCCAATCTTGATGATTCTTTCAGGTAATGATCAGTACACCAAAACCACTTGGCTCACCAAATTTCGTTCTTCTAGGTTAAACCGTTCATTTGCAGTATCCGTTTTCATTTTTAGCTTTCACTCTGTTTTCTCCTATAGTGATACATGTATTTGGAACTCTAAATCAAACACGGTTTGTGCTAGCTCGTTGAAACTTGACACAATAAAGCAGTTTCAAGTTCTACCTCTATGGTTTCTTTGCTGATGATGTAGCCCTAAGCAGAGACTGGCGAAAATCACTTTCATGGAAAGGGGTTGCCAAGATTCCAAAAACTACGAATTGCCTGAAATCTCAGCAAACATTTTTTTACCAATCTTGATGATTCTTTCAGGTAATGATCAGTACACCAAAACCACTTGGCTCACCAAATTTCGTTCTTCTAGGTTAAACCGTTCGTTTGTAGTAACCGTTTTAATTTTTAGGTTTCACTCTGTTTTCTCCTATAGGGATACATGTATTTGGAACTCTAAACCAAACACGGTTTGTGCTAGCTCTTTGAAACTTGACACAATAAAGCAGTTTCAAGTTCTATCTCTATGCTTTGTTTGTTGTTGATGTAGCCCTAAGCAGAGACTGGCGAAAATCACTTTCATGGAAAGGGGTTGCCAAGCTTCCAAAAAACTACGAGTTTCCTGAAATCTCAGCAAACATTTTTTCACCTAATCTTGATGATTCTTTCAGGTAATGAACAGTACACCAAGACCACTTGGCTCACCAAATTTCGTTCTTCTAGGTTAAACCTTTTGTTTGCAGTAACCGTTTTCATTTTTAGGTTTCACTCTGTTTTCTCCTATAGGGATACATGTATTTGGAACTCTAAATCAAACACGGTTTGTGCTAGCTCTTTGAAACTTGACACAATAAAGCAGTTTCAAGTTCTATCGCTATGGTTTCTTTGCTGATGATGTAGCCCTAAGGAGAGACTGGCGAAAATCACATTCATGGAAAGGGGTTGCCAAGCTTCCAAAACTACGAGTTGCCTGAAATCTCAGCAAACATTTTCTCACCCAATCTTGATGATTCTTTCAGTTCATGATCAGTACACCAAAACCACTTGGCTCACCAAATTTCGTTCTTCTATGTTAAACCGTTCATTTGCAGTAACCGTTTTCATTTTTAGGTTTCACTCTGTTTTCTCATATAGGGATACATGTATTTGGAACTCTAAATCAAACACGGTTTGTGCTAGCTCTTTGAAACTAAACACAATAAAGCAGTTTCAAGTTCTATCTCTATGGTTCGTTTCCTGTTGATGTAGCCCTAAGCAGAGACTGTTGAAAATCACTTTCATGGAAAGGGGTTGCCAAGCTTCCAAAAAACTACGAGTTGCCTGAAATCTCAGCAAACATTTTCTCACCCAATTTTGATGATTCTTTCAGGTAATGATCAGTACACCAAAACCACTTGGCTCACCAAATTTCGTTTTTCTAGGTTAAACCGTTCCTTTGCAGTATCCGTTTTCATTTTTAGCTTTCACTCTGTTTTCTCCTATAGGGATACATGTATTTGGAACTCTAAATCAAACACGGTTTGTGCTAGCTCTTTAAAACATGACACAATAAAGCAGTTTCAAGTTCTATCTCTATGGTTTGTTTGCTGTTGATGTAGCCCTAAGCAGACACTGGCGAAAATCACTTTCATGGAAAGGGGTTGCCAAGCTTCCAAAAAACTACGAGTTGCCTGAAATCTCAGCAAACATTTTTTCACCCAATCTTGATGATTCTTTCAGGTAATGATCAGTACACCAAAACCACTTGGCTCACCAAATTTCGTTCTTCTAGGTTAAACCGTTCGTTTGTAGTAACCGTTTTAATTTTTAGGTTTCACAATGTTTTCTCCTATAGAGATACATGTATTTGGAACTCTAAATCAAACTCGGTTTGTGCTAGCTCTTTGAAACTTGACAGAAGAAAGCAGTTTCAAATTTTATCTCTATGCTTTGTTTGCTGTTGATGTAGCCCTAAGCAGAGACTGGCGAAAATCACTTTCATGGAAAGGGGTCGTCAAGCTTCCAAAAAACTACGAGTTGCCTGAAATCTCATCAAAAATTTTTTCACCCAATCTTGATGATTCTTTCAGGTAATGATCAGTACACCAAAACCACTTGGCTCACCAAATTTCGTTCTTCTAGTTTAAACCGTTCGTTTGCAGTGACCGTTTCCATTTTCAGGTTACACTCGGTTCTCTCCTATAGGGATACATGTATTTGGAACTCTAAATCAAACACGGTTTTTGCTAGCTCTTTGAAAGTTGACACAATAAAGCAGTTTCAAGTTCTATCTCTATGGTTTCTTTGCTGAAGATGTAGCCCTAAGGAGAGACTGGCGAAAATCACATTCATGGAAAGGTGTTGCCAAGCTTCCAAAACTACGAGTTGCCTGAAATCTCAGCAAACATTTTCTCACCCAATCTTGATGATTCTTTCAGTTCATGATCAGTACACCAAAACCACTTGGCTCACCAAATTTCGTTCTTCTAGGTTAAACCGTTCGTTTGCAGTAACCATTTTCATTTTAAGGTTTCACTCTGTTTTCTCCTATAGGGATACATGTATTTGGAACTCTAAATCAAACACGGTTTGTGCTAGCTCTTTGAAACTTGACACAATAAAGCAGTTTCAAGTTCTATCTCTATGGTTTGTTTGCTGTTGATGTAGCCCTAACCAGAGATTGGCGAAATTCACTTTCATGGAAAGGGGTTGCCAAACTTCCAAAAAACTACGAGTTGCCTGAAATCTCAGCAAACATTTTCTCACCCAATCTTGATGATTCTTTCAGGTAATGATCAGTACACCAAAACCACTTGGCTCACCAAATTTCGTTCTTCTAGGTTAAACCGTTCATTTGCAGTATCCGTTTTCATTTTTAGCTTTCACTCTGTTTTCTCCTATAGTGATACATGTATTTGGAACTCTAAATCAAACACGGTTTGTGCTAGCTCGTTGAAACTTGACACAATAAAGCAGTTTCAAGTTCTACCTCTATGGTTTCTTTGCTGATGATGTAGCCCTAAGCAGAGACTGGCGAAAATCACTTTCATGGAAAGGGGTTGCCAAGCTTCCAAAAACTACGAATTGCCTGAAATCTCAGCAAACATTTTTTTACCAATCTTGATGATTCTTTCAGGTAATGATCAGTACACCAAAACCACTTGGCTCACCAAATTTCGTTCTTCTAGGTTAAACCGTTCGTTTGTAGTAACCGTTTTAATTTTTAGGTTTCACTCTGTTTTCTCCTATAGGGATACATGTATTTGGAACTCTAAACCAAACACGGTTTGTGCTAGCTCTTTGAAACTTGACACAATAAAGCAGTTTCAAGTTCTATCTCTATGCTTTGTTTGTTGTTGATGTAGCCCTAAGCAGAGACTGGCGAAAATCACTTTCATGGAAAGGGGTTGCCAAGCTTCCAAAAAACTACGAGTTTCCTGAAATCTCAGCAAACATTTTTTCACCTAATCTTGATGATTCTTTCAGGTAATGAACAGTACACCAAGACCACTTGGCTCACCAAATTTCGTTCTTCTAGGTTAAACCTTTTGTTTGCAGTAACCGTTTTCATTTTTAGGTTTCACTCTGTTTTCTCCTATAGGGATACATGTATTTGGAACTCTAAATCAAACACGGTTTGTGCTAGCTCTTTGAAACTTGACACAATAAAGCAGTTTCAAGTTCTATCGCTATGGTTTCTTTGCTGATGATGTAGCCCTAAGGAGAGACTGGCGAAAATCACATTCATGGAAAGGGGTTGCCAAGCTTCCAAAACTACGAGTTGCCTGAAATCTCAGCAAACATTTTCTCACCCAATCTTGATGATTCTTTCAGTTCATGATCAGTACACCAAAACCACTTGGCTCACCAAATTTCGTTCTTCTATGTTAAACCGTTCATTTGCAGTAACCGTTTTCATTTTTAGGTTTCACTCTGTTTTCTCATATAGGGATACATGTATTTGGAACTCTAAATCAAACACGGTTTGTGCTAGCTCTTTGAAACTAAACACAATAAAGCAGTTTCAAGTTCTATCTCTATGGTTCGTTTCCTGTTGATGTAGCCCTAAGCAGAGACTGGTGAAAATCACTTTCATGGAAAGGGGTTGCCAAGCTTCCAAAAAACTACGAGTTTCCTGAAATCTCAGCAAACATTTTCTCACCCAATTTTGATGATTCTTTCAGGTAATGATCAGTACACCAAAACCACTTGGCTCACCAAATTTCGTTTTTCTAGGTTAAACCGTTCCTTTGCAGTATCCGTTTTCATTTTTAGCTTTCACTCTGTTTTCTCCTATAGGGATACATGTATTTGGAACTCTAAATCAAACACGGTTTGTGCTAGCTCTTTAAAACATGACACAATAAAGCAGTTTCAAGTTCTATCTCTATGGTTTGTTTGCTGTTGATGTAGCCCTAAGCAGACACTGGCGAAAATCACTTTCATGGAAAGGGGTTGCCAAGCTTCCAAAAAACTACGAGTTGCCTGAAATCTCAGCAAACATTTTTTCACCCAATCTTGATGATTCTTTCAGGTAATGATCAGTACACCAAAACCACTTGGCTCACCAAATTTCGTTCTTCTAGGTTAAACCGTTCGTTTGTAGTAACCGTTTTAATTTTTAGGTTTCACAATGTTTTCTCCTATAGAGATACATGTATTTGGAACTCTAAATCAAACTCGGTTTGTGCTAGCTCTTTGAAACTTGACAGAAGAAAGCAGTTTCAAATTTTATCTCTATGCTTTGTTTGCTGTTGATGTAGCCCTAAGCAGAGACTGGCGAAAATCACTTTCATGGAAAGGGGTCGTCAAGCTTCCAAAAAACTACGAGTTGCCTGAAATCTCATCAAACATTTTTTCACCCAATCTTGATGATTCTTTCAGGTAATGATCAGTACACCAAAACCACTTGGCTCACCAAATTTCGTTCTTCTAGTTTAAACCGTTCGTTTGCAGTGACCGTTTCCATTTTCAGGTTACACTCGGTTCTCTCCTATAGGGATACATGTATTTGGAACTCTAAATCAAACACGGTTTTTGCTAGCTCTTTGAAAGTTGACACAATAAAGCAGTTTCAAGTTCTATCTCTATGGTTTCTTTGCTGATGATGTAGCCCTAAGGAGAGACTGGCGAAAATCACATTCATGGAAAGGTGTTGCCAAGCTTCCAAAACTACGAGTTGCCTGAAATCTCAGCAAACATTTTCTCACCCAATCTTGATGATTCTTTCAGTTCATGATCAGTACACCAAAACCACTTGGCTCACCAAATTTCGTTCTTCTAGGTTAAACCGTTCGTTTGCAGTAACCATTTTCATTTTAAGGTTTCACTCTGTTTTCTCCTATAGGGATACATGTATTTGGAACTCTAAATCAAACACGGTTTGTGCTAGCTCTTTGAAACTTGACACAATAAAGCAGTTTCAAGTTCTATCTCTATGGTTTGTTTGCTGTTGATGTAGCCCTAACCAGAGATTGGCGAAATTCACTTTCATGGAAAGGGGTTGCCAAACTTCCAAAAAACTACGAGTTGCCTGAAATCTCAGCAAACATTTTCTCACCCAATCTTGATGATTCTTTCAGGTAATGATCAGTACACCAAAACCACTTGGCTCACCAAATTTCGTTCTTCTAGGTTAAACCGTTCATTTGCAGTATCCGTTTTCATTTTTAGCTTTCACTCTGTTTTCTCCTATAGTGATACATGTATTTGGAACTCTAAATCAAACACGGTTTGTGCTAGCTCTTTGAAACTTGACACAATAAAGCAGTTTCAAGTTCTACCTCTATGGTTTCTTTGCTGATGATGTAGCCCTAAGCAGAGACTGGCGAAAATCACTTTCATGGAAAGGGGTTGCCAAGCTTCCAAAAACTACGAATTGCCTGAAATCTCAGCAAACATTTTTTTACCAATCTTGATGATTCTTTCAGGTAATGATCAGTACACCAAAACCACTTGGCTCACCAAATTTCGTTCTTCTAGGTTAAACCGTTCGTTTGTAGTAACCGTTTTAATTTTTAGGTTTCACAATGTTTTCTCCTATAGAGATACATGTATTTGGAACTCTAAATCAAACTCGGTTTGTGCTAGCTCTTTGAAACTTGACAGAAGAAAGCAGTTTCAAATTTTATCTCTATGCTTTGTTTGCTGTTGATGTAGCCCTAAGCAGAGACTGGCGAAAATCACTTTCATGGAAAGGGGTCGCCAAGCTTCCAAAAAACTACGAGTTGCCTGAAATCTCAGCAAACATTTTTTCACCCAATCTTGATGATTCTTTCAGGTAATGATCAGTACATCAAAACCACTTGGCTCACTAAATTTCGTTCTCCTAGGTTAAACTGTTCATTTGCAGTAACTGTTTTCATTTTTAGGTTTCACTCTGTTTTCTCCTATAGGGATACATGTATTTGGAACTCTAAATCAAACACGGTTTGTGCTAGCTCTTTGAAACTTTCACAATAAAGCAGTTTCAAGTTCTATCTCTGTGGATTGTTTGCTGTTGATGTAGCCCTAAGAAGAGACTTGCGAAAATCACTTTCATGGAAAGGGGTTGCCAAGCTTCCAAAAAACTACGAGTTGCCTGAAATCTCAGCAAACATTTTTTCACCCAATCTTGATGATTCTTTCAGGTAATGATCAGTACCCCAAAACCACTTTGCTCACCAAATTTCGTTCTTCCAGGTTAAACCTTTCGTTTGCAGTAAACGTTTTCATTTTTAGGTTTCACTCTGTTTTCTCCTATAGGGATACATGTATTTGGAACTCTAAACCAAACACGGTTTGTGCTAGCTCTTTGAAACTTGACACAATAAAGCAGTTTCAAGTTCTATCTCTATGCTTTGTTTGTTGTTGATGTAGCCCTAAGCAGAGACTGGCGAAAATCACTTTCATGGAAAGGGGTTGCCAAGCTTCCAAAAAACTACGAGTTTCCTGAAATCTCAGCAAACATTTTTTCACCTAATCTTGATGATTCTTTCAGGTAATGAACAGTACACCAAGACCACTTGGCTCACCAAATTTCGTTCTTCTAGGTTAAACCTTTCGTTTGCAGTAACCGTTTTCATTTTTAGGTTTCACTCTGTTTTCTCCTATAGGGATACATGTATTTGGAACTCTAAATCAAACACGGTTTGTGCTAGCTCTTTGAAACTTGACACAATAAAGCAGTTTCAAGTTCTATCGCTATGGTTTCTTTGCTGATGATGTAGCCCTAAGGAGAGACTGGCGAAAATCACATTCATGGAAAGGGGTTGCCAAGCTTCCAAAACTACGAGTTGCCTGAAATCTCAGCAAACATTTTCTCACCCAATCTTGATGATTCTTTCAGTTCATGATCAGTACACCAAAACCACTTGGCTCACCAAATTTCGTTCTTCTATGTTAAACCGTTCATTTGCAGTAACCGTTTTCATTTTTAGGTTTCACTCTGTTTTCTCATATAGGGATACATGTATTTGGAACTCTAAATCAAACACGGTTTGTGCTAGCTCTTTGAAACTAAACACAATAAAGCAGTTTCAAGTTCTATCTCTATGGTTCGTTTCCTGTTGATGTAGCCCTAAGCAGAGACTGGTGAAAATCACTTTCATGGAAAGGGGTTGCCAAGCTTCCAAAAAACTACGAGTTTCCTGAAATCTCAGCAAACATTTTCTCACCCAATTTTGATGATTCTTTCAGGTAATGATCAGTACACCAAAACCACTTGGCTCACCAAATTTCGTTTTTCTAGGTTAAACCGTTCCTTTGCAGTATCCGTTTTCATTTTTAGCTTTCACTCTGTTTTCTCCTATAGGGATACATGTATTTGGAACTCTAAATCAAACACGGTTTGTGCTAGCTCTTTAAAACATGACACAATAAAGCAGTTTCAAGTTCTATCTCTATGGTTTGTTTGCTGTTGATGTAGCCCTAAGCAGACACTGGCGAAAATCACTTTCATGGAAAGGGGTTGCCAAGCTTCCAAAAAACTACGAGTTGCCTGAAATCTCCGCAAACATTTTTTCACCCAATCTTGATGATTCTTTCAGGTAATGATCAGTACACCAAAACCACTTGGCTCACCAAATTTCGTTCTTCTAGGTTAAACCGTTCGTTTGTAGTAACCGTTTTAATTTTTAGGTTTCACAATGTTTTCTCCTATAGAGATACATGTATTTGGAAATCTAAATCAAACTCGGTTTGTGCTAGCTCTTTGAAACTTGACAGAAGAAAGCAGTTTCAAATTTTATCTCTATGCTTTGTTTGCTGTTGATGTAGCCCTAAGCAGAGACTGGCGAAAATCACTTTCATGGAAAGGGGTCGCCAAGCTTCCAAAAAACTACGAGTTGCCTGAAATGTCAGCAAACATTTTTTCACCCAATCTTGATGATTCTTTCAGGTAATGATCAGTACACCAAAACCACTTGGCTCACCAAATTTCGTTCTTCTAGGTTAAACCGTTCATTTGCAGTATCCGTTTTCATTTTTAGCTTTCACTCTGTTTTCTCCTATAGTGATACATGTATTTGGAACTCTAAATCAAACACGGTTTGTGCTAGCTCTTTGAAACTTGACACAATAAAGCAGTTTCAAGTTCTACCTCTATGGTTTCTTTGCTGATGATGTAGCCCTAAGCAGAGACTGGCGAAAATCACTTTCATGGAAAGGGGTTGCCAAGCTTCCAAAAACTACGAATTGCCTGAAATCTCAGCAAACATTTTTTTACCAATCTTGATGATTCTTTCAGGTAATGATCAGTACACCAAAACCACTTGGCTCACCAAATTTCGTTCTTCTAGGTTAAACCGTTCGTTTGTAGTAACCGTTTTAATTTTTAGGTTTCACAATGTTTTCTCCTATAGAGATACATGTATTTGGAACTCTAAATCAAACTCGGTTTGTGCTAGCTCTTTGAAACTTGACAGAAGAAAGCAGTTTCAAATTTTATCTCTATGCTTTGTTTGCTGTTGATGTAGCCCTAAGCAGAGACTGGCGAAAATCACTTTCATGGAAAGGGGTTGCCAAGCTTCCAAAAAACTACGAGTTGCCTGAAATCTCAGCAAACATTTTTTCACCCAATCTTGATGATTCTTTCAGGTAATGATCAGTACATCAAAACCACTTGGCTCACTAAATTTCGTTCTCCTAGGTTAAACTGTTCATTTGCAGTAACTGTTTTCATTTTTAGGTTTCACTCTGTTTTCTCCTATAGGGATATATGTATTTGGAACTCTAAATCAAACACGGTTTGTGCTAGCTCTTTGAAACTTTCACAATAAAGCAGTTTCAAGTTCTATCTCTGTGGATTGTTTGCTGTTGATGTAGCCCTAAGAAGAGACTTGCGAAAATCACTTTCATGGAAAGGGGTTGCCAAGCCTTCCAAAAAACTACGAGTTGCCTGAAATCTCAGCAAACATTTTTTCACCCAATCTTGATGATTCTTTCAGGTAATGATCAGTACCCCAAAACCACTTTGCTCACCAAATTTCGTTCTTCTAGGTTAAACCTTTCGTTTGCAGTAAACGTTTTCATTTTTAGGTTTCACTCTGTTTTCTCCTATAGGGATACATGTATTTGGAACTCTAAACCAAACACGGTTTGTGCTAGCTCTTTGAAACTTGACACAATAAAGCAGTTTCAAGTTCTATCTCTATGGTTTGTTTGTTGTTGATGTAGCCCTAAGCAGAGACTGGCGAAAATCACTTTCATGGAAAGGGGTTGCCAAGCTTCCAAAAAACTACGAGTTTCCTGAAATCTCAGCAAACATTTTTTCACCTAATCTTGATGATTCTTTCAGGTAATGAACAGTACACCAAAACCACTTGGCTCACCAAATTTCGTTCTTCTAGGTTAAACCTTTCGTTTGCAGTAACCGTTTTCATTTTTAGGTTTCACTCTGTTTTCTCCTATAGGGATACATGTATTTGGAACTCTAAATCAAACACGGTTTGTGCTAGCTCTTTGAAACTTGACACAATAAAGCAGTTTCAAGTTCTATCTCTATGGTTTCTTTGCTGATGATGTAGCCCTAAGCAGAGACTGGCGAAAATCACATTCATGGAAAGGGGTTGCCAAGCTTCCAAAACTACGAGTTGCCTGAAATCTCAGCAAACATTTTCTCACCCAATCTTGATGATTCTTTCAGGTAATGATCAGTACACCAAAACCACTTGGCTCACCAAATTTCGTTCTTCTATGTTAAACCGTTCGTTTGCAGTAACCGTTTTCATTTTTAGGTTTCACTCTGTTTTCTCCTATAGGGATACATGTATTTGGAACTCTAAATCAAACACGGTTTGTGCTAGCTCTTTGAAACTAAACACAATAAAGCAGTTTCAAGTTCTATCTCTATGGTTCGTTTCCTGTTGATGTAGCCCTAAGCAGAGACTGGTGAAAATCACTTTCATGGAAAGGGGTTGCCAAGCTTCCAAAAAACTACGAGTTGCCTGAAATCTCAGCAAACATTTTCTCACCCAATTTTGATGATTCTTTCAGGTAATGATCAGTACACCAAAACCACTTGGCTCACCAAATTTCGTTTTTCTAGGTTAAACCGTTCCTTTGCAGTATCCGTTTTAATTTTTAGCTTTCACTCTGTTTTCTCCTATAGGGATACATGTATTTGGAACTCTAAATCAAACACGGTTTGTGCTAGCTCTTTAAAACTTGACACAATAAAGCAGTTTCAAGTTCTATCTCTATGGTTTGTTTGCTGTTGATGTAGCCCTAAGCAGACACTGGCGAAAATCACTTTCATGGAAAGGGGTTGCCAAGCTTCCAAAAAACTACGAGTTGCCTGAAATCTCAGCAAACATTTTTTCACCCAATCTTGATGATTCTTTCAGTTCATGATCAGTACACCAAAACCACTTGGCTCACCAAATTTCGTTCTTTTAGGTTAAACCGTTCGTTTGCAGTAACCGTTTTCATTTTTACGTTTCACTCTGTTTTCTCCTATAGGGATACATGTATTTGGAACTGTAAATCAAACACGGTTTGTGCTAGCTGTTTGAAACTTGACACAATAAAGCAGTTTCAAGTTCTATCTCTATGGATTGTTTGCTGTTGATGTAGCCCTAAGCAGATACTGGTGAAAATCACTTTCATGGAAAGGGGTTGCCAAGCTTCCAAAAAACTACGAGTTGCCTGAAATCTCAGCAAACATTTTTTCACCAAATCTCCATGATTCTGTCAGGTAATGATCAGTACACCAAAACCACTTGGCTCACCAAATTTCGTTCTTCTAGGTTAAACCGTTCGTTTGCAGTAACCGTTTTCATTTTTAGCTTTCACTCTGTTTTCTCCTATAGGGATACATGTATTTGAAACTCTAAATCAAACACGGTTTGTGCTAGCTCTTTGAAACTTGACACAATAAAGCAGTTTCAAGTTCTACCTCTATGGTTTCTTTGCTGATGATGTAGCCCTAAGCAGAGACTGGCGAAAATCACATTCTTGGAAAGGGGTTGCCAAGCTTCCAAAACTACGAGTTGCCTGAAATCTCAGCAAACATTTTCTCACCCAATCTTGATGATTCTTTCAGGTAATGATCAGTACACCAAAACCACTTGGCTCACCAAATTTCGTTTTTCTAGGTTAAACCGTTCGTTTGCAGTATCCGTTTTCATTTTTAGCTTTCACTCTGTTTTCTCCTATAGGGATACATGTATTTGGAACTTTAAATCAAACACGGTTTGTGCTAGCTCTTTGAAACTTGACACAATAAAGCAGTTTCAAGTTCTATCTCTATGGTTTGTTTGCTGTTGATGTAGCCCTAAGCAGAGACTGGCGAAAATCACTTTCATGGAAAGGGGTTGCCAAACTTCCAAAAAACTACGAGTTGCCTGAAATCTCAGCAAACATTTTCTCACCCAATCTTGATGATTCTTTCAGGTAATGATCAGTAAACAAAAACCACTTGGCTCACCAAATTTCGTTCTTCTAGGTTAAACCGTTCATTTGCAGTATCCGTTTTCATTTTTAGCTTTCACTCTGTTTTCTCCTATAGGGATACATGTATTTGGAACTCTAAATCAAACAGGATTTGTGCTAGCTCTTTGAAACTTGACACAATAAAGCAGTTTCAAGTTTTATCTCTATGGTTTGTTTGCTGTTCATGTAGCCCTAAGCAGAGACTGGCGAAAATCACTTTCATGGAAAGGGGTTGCCAAACTTCCAAAAAACTACGAGTTGCCTGAAATCTCATCAAACATTTTTTCACCCAATCTTGATGATTCTTTCAGGTAATGATCAGTACACCAAAACCACTTGGCTCACCAAATTTCGTTCTTCTAGGTTAAGCCGTTCGTTTGCAGTGACCGTTTCCATTTTCAGGTTTCACTCTGTTATCTCCTATAGGGATACATGTATTTGGAACTCTAAATCAAACACGGTTTTTGCTAGCTCTTTGAAACTTGACACAATAAAGCAGTTTAAAGTTCTATCTCTATGGTTTGTTTGCTGTTGATGTAGCCCTCAGCAGAGACTGGCGAAAATCACTTTCATGGAAAGGGGTTGCCAAGCTTCCAAAAAACTACGAGTTTCCTGAAATCTCAGCAAACATTTTTTCACCCAATCTTGATGATTCTTTCAGGTAATGATCAGTACACCAAAACCACTTGGCTCACCAAATTTCATTCTTCTAGGG
>NW_027525695.1:0-16781 GCF_052094955.1 Ictidomys tridecemlineatus | reverse complement strand
ATCAAACACGGTTTGTGCTAGCTCTTTGAAACTTGACACAATAAAGCAGTTTCAATTTCTATCTCTATGGTTTGTTTGCTGTTGATGTAGCCCTAACCAGAGACTGGCGAGAATCACTTTCATGGAAAGGGCCTGCCAATCTTCCAAAAAACTACGAGTTGCCTGAAATCTCAGCACACACTTTTTCACCCAATCTTGATGAAACTTTCAGGTAATGATCAGTACACCAATCCCACTTGGCTCGCCAAATTTCGTTCTTCTAGGTTAAACCGTTGGTTGGCAGTAACCGGTTTCATTTTGAGGTTTCACTCTGTTTTCTCCTATAGGGATACATGTATTTGGAACTCTAAATCAAACACGGTTTGTGCTAGCTCTTTGAAACTTGACACACTAAAGCAATTTCAAGTTCTATCTCTATCGTTTGTTTGCTGTTGATGTAGCCCTAACCAGAGACTGGCGAGAATCACTTTCATAGAAAGGGCCTGCCAAGCTTCCTAAAAACTACGAGTTGCCTGATATCTCAACACACACTTTTTCACCCAATCTTGATGAAACTTTCAGGTAATGATCAGTACACCAATCCCACTTGGCTCGCCAAATTTCGTTCTTCTAGGTTAAACCGTTGGTTGGCAGTAACCGGTTTCATTTTGAGGTTTCCCTCTGTTTTCTCCTATAGGGATACATGTATTTGGAACTCTAAATCAAACACGGTTTGTGCTAGCTCTTTGAAACTTGACACAATAAAGCAGTTTCAAGTTCTATCTCTATGGTTTGTTTCCTGTTGATGTAGCCCTAAGCAGAGACTGGCGAGAATCACTTTCATTGAAAGGGCCTGCCAAGCTTCCAAAAAACTACGAGTTGCCTAAAATCTCAGCAAACACTTTTTCACCCAATCTTGATGATACTTTCAGGTAATGATCAGTACACCAATCTTACTTGGCTCGCCAAATTTTGTTCTTCTAGGTTAAACCGTTCGTTGGCAGTAACCGGTTTCATTTTGAGGTTTCACTCTGTTTGCTCCTATAGGGTTACATGTATTTGGAACTCTAAATCAAACACGGTTTGTGCTAGCTCTTTGAAACTTGACACAATAAAGCAGTTTCAAGTTCCATCTCTATGGTTTGTTTGCTGTTGCTGTAGCCCTAAGCAGAGACTGGCGAGAATCACTTTCATGGAAAGGGCCTGCCAAGCTTCCAAAAAACTACGAGTTGCCTGAAATCTCAGCACACACTTTTTCACCCAATCTTGATGAAACGTTCAGGTAATGATCAGTACACCAATCCCACTTGGCTCGCCAAATTTCGTTCTTCTAGGTTAAACCGTTCGTTGGCAGTAACCGGTTTCATTTTGAGGTTTCACTCTGTTTTCTCCTATAGGGATACATGTATTTGGAACTCTAAATCAAACACGGTTTGTGCTAGCTCTTTGAAACTTGACACAATAAAGCAGTTTCAAGTTCCATCTCTATGGTTTGTTTGCTGTTGATGTAGCCCTAAGCAGAGACTGGCGAGAATCACTTTCATGGAAAGGGCCTGCCAAGTTTCAAAAAAAGTACGAGTTGCCTGAAATCTCAGCACACACTTTTTCACCCAATCTTGATGAAACTTTCAGGTAATGATCTGTACACCAATCGCACTTGGCTCGCCAAATTTCGTTCTTCTAGGTTAAACCGTTCGTTGGCAGTAACCGGTTTCATTTTGAGGTTTCACTCTGTTTTCTCCTATAGGGATACATGTATTTGGAACTCTAAATCAAACACGGTTTGTGCTAGCTCTTTGAAACTTGACACACTAAAGCAGTTTCAAGTTCTATCTCTATGGTTTGTTTGCTGTTGATGTAGCCCTAAGCAGAGACTGGCGAGAATCACTTTCATGGAAAGGGCCTGCCAACTTCCAAAAAACTACGAGTTGCCTGAAATCTCAGCACACACTTTTTCACCCAATCTTGATGAAACTTTCAGGTAATGATCACTACACCAATCGCACTTGGCTCGCCAAATTTCGTTCTTCTAGGTTAAACCGTTCGTTGGCAGTAACCGGTTTCATTTTGAGGTTTCACTCTGTTTTCTCCTATAGGGATACATGTATTTGGAACTCTCAATCAAACACGGTTTGTGCTAGCTCTTTGAAACTTGACACAATAAAGCAGTTTCAAGTTCTATCTCTATGGTTTGTTTGCTGTTGATGTAGCCCTAAGCAGAGACTGGCAAGAATCACTTTCATGGAAAGGGCCTGCCAAGCTTCCAACAAACTACGAGTTGCCTGAAATCTCAGCACACACTTTTTCACCCAATCTTGATGAAACTTTCAGGTAATGATCAGTACACCAATCCCACTTGGCTCACCAAATTTCGTTCTTCTAGGTTAAACCGTTCGTTGGCAGTAACCGGTTTCATTTTGAGGTTTCACTCTGTTTTCTCCTATAGGGATACATGTATTTGGAACTCTAAATCAAACACGGTTTGTGCTAGCTCTTTGAAACTTGACACAATAAAGCAGTTTCAAGTTCTATCTTTATGGTTTGTTTGCTGTTGATGTAGCCCTAAGCAATGACTGGCGAGAATCACTTTCATGGAAAGGGCCTGCCAAGCTTCCTAAAAACTACAAGTTGCCTGAAATCTCAGCACACACGTTTTCACCCAATCTTGATGAAACTTTCAGGTAATGATCAGTACACCAATCCCACTTGGCTCACCAAATTTCGTTCTTCTAGGTTAAACCGTTCGTTGGCAGTAACGGGTTTCATTTTGAGGTTTCACTCTGTTTTCTCCTATAGGGATACATGTATTTGGAACTCTAAATCAAACACGGTTTGTGCTAGCTCTTTGAAACTTGACACAATAAAGCAGTTTCAAGTTCTATCTCTATGGTTTGTTTGCTGTTGATGTAGTCCTAAGCAGAGACTGACGAGAATCACTTTCATGGAAAGGGCCTGCCAAGCTTCCAAAAAACTACGAGTTGCCTAAAATCTCAGCAAACACTTTTTCACCCAATCTTGATGATACTTTCAGGTAATGATCAGTACACCAATCTTACTTGGCTCGCCAAATTTTGTTCTTCTAGGTTAAACCGTTCGTTGGCAGTAACCGGTTTCATTTTGAGGTTTCACTCTGTTTTCTCCTATAGGGATACATGTATTTGGAACTCTAAATCAAACATGGTTTGTGCTAGCTCTTTGAAACTTGACACACTAAAGCAGTTTCAAGTTCTATCTCTATCGTTTGTTTGCTGTTGATGTAGCCCTAACCAGAGACTGGCGAGAATCACTTTCATGGAAAGGGCCTGCCAAGCTTCCTAAAAACTACGAGTTGCCTGAAATCTCAGCACACACTTTTTCACCCAATCTTGATGAAACTTTCAGGTAATGATCAGTACACCAATCCCACTTGGCTCGCCAAATTTCGTTCTTCTAGGTTAAACCGTTGGTTGGCAGTAACCGGTTTCATTTTGAGGTTTCACTCTGTTTTCTCCTATAGGGATACATGTATTTGGAACTCTAAATCAAACACGGTTTGTGCTAGCTCTTTGAAACTTGACACAATAAAGCAGTTTCAAGTTCTATCTCTATGGTTTGTTTGCTGTTGATGTAGCCCTAAGCAGAGAATGGCAAGAATCACTTTCATGGAAAGGGCCTGCCAAGCTTCCAAAAAACTACGAGTTGCCTGAAATCTCAGCACACACTTTTTCACCCAATCTTGATGAAACTTTCAGGTAATGATCAGTACACCAATCCCACTTGGGTCGACCAATTTCGTTCTTCTAGGTTAAACCGTTCGTTGGCAGTAACCGGTTTCATTTTGAGGTTTCACTCTGTTTTCTCCTATAGGGATACATGTATTTGGAACTCTAAATCAAACACGGTTTGTGCTAGCTCTTTGAAACTTGACACAATAAAGCAGTTTCAAGTTCTATCTCTATGGTTTGTTTGCTGTTGATGTCGCCCTAAGCAGAGACTGGCGAGAATCACTTTCATGGAAAGGGCCTGCCAAGCTTCCAAAAAACTACGAGTTTCCTAAAATCTCAGCAAACACTTTTTCACCCAATCTTGATGATACTTTCAGGTAATGATCAGTACACCAATCTTACTTGGCTCGCCAAATTTTGTTCTTCTAGGTTAAACCGTTCGTTGGCAGTAACCGGTTTCATTTTGAGGTTTCACTCTGTTTTCTCCTTTAGGGATACATGTATTTGGAACTCTAAATCAAACACGGTTTTTGCTAGCTCTTTGAAACTTGACACAATAAAGCAGTTTCAAGTTCTATCTCTATGGTTTGTTTGCTGTTGATGTAGCCCTAAGCAGAGACTGGCGAGAATCACTTTCATGGAAAGGGCCTGCCAAGCTTCCAAAAAACTACGAGTTGCCTGAAATCTCAGCACACACTTTTTCACCCAATCTTGATGAAACTTTCAGGTAATGATCAGTACACCAATCGCACTTGGCTCGCCAAATTTCGTTCTTCTAGGTTAAACCGTTGGTTGGCAGTAACCGGTTTCATTTTGAGGTTTCACTCTGTTTTCTCCTATAGGGATACATGTATTTGGAACTCTAAATCAAACACGGTTTGTGCTAGCTCTTTGAAACTTGACACAATAAAGCAGTTTCAAGTTCTATCTCTATGGTTTGTTTTCTGTTGATGTAGCCCTAAGCAGAGACTGGCGAGAATCACTTTCATGGAAAGGGCCTGCCAAGCTTCCAAAAAACTACGAGTTTCCTGAAATCTCAGCACACACTTTTTCACACAATCTTGATGAAACTTTCAGGTAATGATCAGTACACCAATCCCACTTGGCTCGCCAAATTTCGTTCTTCTAGGTTAAACCGTTCGTTGGCAGTAACCGGTTTCATTTTGAGGTTTCACTCTGTTTTCTCCTATAGGGATACATGTATTTGGAACTCTAAATCAAACACGGTTTGTGCTAGCTCTTTGAAACTTCACACACTAAAGCAGTATCAAGTTCTATCTCTATGGTTTGTTTGCTGTTGATGTAGCCCTAACCAGAGACTGGCGAGAATCACTTTCATGAAAAGGGCCTGCCAAGCTTCCTAAAAACTACGAGTTGCCTGAAATCTCAGTACACACTTTTTCACCCAATCTTGATGAAACTTTCAGTTAATGATCAGTACACCAATCCCACTTTGATCGCCAAATTTCGTTCTTCTAGGTTAAACCGTTCGTTGGCAGTAACTGGTTTCATTTTTGGTTTCACTCTGTTTTCTCCTATAGGGATACATGTATTTGGAACTCTAAGTCAAACACGGTTTGTGCTAGCTCTTTGAAACTTGACACAATAAAGCAGTTTCAAGTTCTATCTCTATGGTTTGTTTGCTGTTGATGTAGCCCTAAGCAGAGACTGGCGAGAATCACTTTCATGGAAAGGGCCTGCCAAGCTTCCAAAAAACTACGAGTTGCCTGAAATCTCAGCACACACTTTTTCACCCAATCTTGATGAAACTTTCAGGTAATGATCAGTACACCAATCCCACTTGGCTCGCCAAATTTCGTTCTTCTAGGTTAAACCGTTCATTGTCCGTAACCGGTTTTATTTTGAGGTTTCACTCTGTTTTCTCCTATAGGGATACATTTATTTGGAACTCTAAATCAAACACGGTTTGTGCTAGCTCTTAGAAAATTGACACAATAAAGCAGTTTCAATTTTATCACCATGGTTTGTTTACTGTTGATGTAGCCCTAAGCAGAGAATGGCGAGAATCACTTTCATGGAAAGGGCCTGCCAAGCTTCCTAAAAACTACGAGTTGCCTGAAATCTCAGCACACACTTTTTCACCCAATCTTGATGAAACTTTCAGGTAATGATCAGTACACCAATCCCACTTGGCTCGCCAAATTTCATTCTTCTAGGTTAAACCGTTGGTTGGCAGTAACCGGTTTCATTTTGAGGTTTCACTCTGTTTTCTCCTATAGGGATACATGTATTTGGAACTCTAAATCAAACACGGTTTGTGCTAGCTCTTTGAAACTTGACACAATAAAGCAGTTTCAAGTTCTATCTCTATGGTTTGTTTGCTGTTGATGTAGCCCTAAGCAGAGAATGGCAAGAATCACTTTCATGGAAAGGGCCTGCCAAGCTTCCAAAAAACTACGAGTTGCCTGAAATCTCAGCACACACTTTTTCACCCAATCTTGATGAAACTTTCAGGTAATGATCAGTACACCAATCCCACTTGGGTCGACCAATTTCGTTCTTCTAGGTTAAACCGTTCGTTGGCAGTAACCGGTTTCATTTTGAGGTTTCACTCTGTTTTCTCCTATAGGGATACATGTATTTGGAACTCTAAATCAAACACGGTTTGTGCTAGCTCTTTGAAACTTGACACAATAAAGCAGTTTCAAGTTCTATCTCTATGGTTTGTTTGCTGTTGATGTAGCCCTAAGCAGAGACTGGCGAGAATCACTTTCATGGAAAGGGCCTGCCAAGCTTCCAAAAAACTACGAGTTTCCTAAAATCTCAGCAAACACTTTTTCACCCAATCTTGATGATACTTTCAGGTAATGATCAGTACACCAATCTTACTTGGCTCGCCAAATTTTGTTCTTCTAGGTTAAACCGTTCGTTGGCAGTAACCGGTTTCATTTTGAGGTTTCACTCTGTTTTCTCCTTTAGGGATACATGTATTTGGAACTCTAAATCAAACACGGTTTTTGCTAGCTCTTTGAAACTTGACACAATAAAGCAGTTTCAAGTTCTATCTCTATGGTTTGTTTGCTGTTGATGTAGCCCTAAGCAGAGACTGGCGAGAATCACTTTCATGGAAAGGGCCTGCCAAGCTTCCAAAAAACTACGAGTTGCCTGAAATCTCAGCACACACTTTTTCACCCAATCTTGATGAAACTTTCAGGTAATGATCAGTACACCAATCGCACTTGGCTCGCCAAATTTCGTTCTTCTAGGTTAAACCGTTGGTTGGCAGTAACCGGTTTCATTTTGAGGTTTCACTCTGTTTTCTCCTATAGGGATACATGTATTTGGAACTCTAAATCAAACACGGTTTGTGCTAGCTCTTTGAAACTTGACACAATAAAGCAGTTTCAAGTTCTATCTCTATGGTTTGTTTTCTGTTGATGTAGCCCTAAGCAGAGACTGGCGAGAATCACTTTCATGGAAAGGGCCTGCCAAGCTTCCAAAAAACTACGAGTTTCCTGAAATCTCAGCACACACTTTTTCACACAATCTTGATGAAACTTTCAGGTAATGATCAGTACACCAATCCCACTTGGCTCGCCAAATTTCGTTCTTCTAGGTTAAACCGTTCGTTGGCAGTAACCGGTTTCATTTTGAGGTTTCACTCTGTTTTCTCCTATAGGGATACATGTATTTGGAACTCTAAATCAAACACGGTTTGTGCTAGCTCTTTGAAACTTCACACACTAAAGCAGTATCAAGTTCTATCTCTATGGTTTGTTTGCTGTTGATGTAGCCCTAACCAGAGACTGGCGAGAATCACTTTCATGAAAAGGGCCTGCCAAGCTTCCTAAAAACTACGAGTTGCCTGAAATCTCAGTACACACTTTTTCACCCAATCTTGATGAAACTTTCAGTTAATGATCAGTACACCAATCCCACTTTGATCGCCAAATTTCGTTCTTCTAGGTTAAACCGTTCGTTGGCAGTAACTGGTTTCATTTTTGGTTTCACTCTGTTTTCTCCTATAGGGATACATGTATTTGGAACTCTAAGTCAAACACGGTTTGTGCTAGCTCTTTGAAACTTGACACAATAAAGCAGTGTCAAATTCTATCTCTATGGTTTGTTTGCTGTTGATGTAGCCCTTAGCAGAGACTGGCGAGAATCACTTTCATGGAAAGGGCCTGCCAAGCTTCCAAAAAACTACGAGTTGCCTGAAATCTCAGCACACACTTTTTCACCCAATCTAGATGAAACGTTCAGGTAATGATCAGTACACCAATCCCACTTGGCTCGCCAAATTTCGTTCTTCTAGGTTAAACCGATCGTTTGCAGTAACCGGTTTCATTTTGAGGTTTCACTCTGTTTTCTCCTATAGAAATACATGTATTTGGAACTCTAAATCAAACATGGTTTGTGCTAGCTCTTTGAAACTTGACACAATAAAGCAGTTTCAAGTTCTATCTCTATGGTTTGTTTTCTGTTGATGTAGCCCTAAGCAGAGACTGGCGAGAATCACTTTCATGGAATTGGCCAGCCAAGCTTCCAAAAAACTACGAGTTGCCTGAAATCTCAGCACACACTTTTTCACCCAATCTTGATGAAACTTTCAGGTAATGATCAGTACACCAATCGCACTTGGATCGCCAAATTTCGTTCTTCTAGGTTAAACCGTTCGTTGGCAGTAACCGGTTTCATTTTGAGGTTTCACTCTGTTTTCTCCTATAGGGATACATGTATTTGGAACTCTAAATCAAACACGGTTTGTGCTAGCTCTTTGAAACTTCACACACTAAAGCAGTATCAAGTTCTATCTCTATGGTTTGTTTGCTGTTGATGTAGCCCTAACCAGAGACTGGCGAGAATCACTTTCATGAAAAGGGCCTGCCAAGCTTCCTAAAAACTACGAGTTGCCTGAAATCTCAGTACACACTTTTTCATCCAATCTTGATGAAACTTTCAGTTAATGATCAGTACACCAATCCCACTTGGCTCGCCAAATTTCGTTCTTCTAGGTTAAATCGTTCGTTGCCAGTAACAGGTTTTATTTTTGGTTTCACTCTGTTTTCTCCTATAGGGATACATGTATTTGGAACTCTAAGTCAAACACGGTTTGTGCTAGCTCTTTGAAACTTGACACAATAAAGCAGTGTCAAATTCTATCTCTATGGTTTGTTTGCTGTTGATGTAGCCCTTAGCAGAGACTGGCGAGAATCACTTTCATGGAAAGGGCCTGCCAAGCTTCCAAAAAACTACGAGTTGCCTGAAATCTCAGCACACACTTTTTCACCCAATCTTATTGAAACTTTCAGGTAATGATCAGAACACCAATCCCACTTTGATCGCCAAATTTCGTTCTTCTAGGTTAAACCGTTCGTTGGCAGTAACCGGTTTCATTTTGAGGTTTCACTCTGTTTTCTCCTATAGGGATACATGTATTTGGAACTCTAAATCAAACACGGTTTGTGCTAGCTCTTTGAAACTTGACACAATAAAGCAGTTTCAAGTTCCATCTCTATGGTTTGTTTGCTGTTGATGTAGCCCTAAGCAGAGACTGGCGAGAATCACTTTCATGAAAAGGGCCTGATAAGCTTCCAAAAAACTACGAGTTGCCTGAAATCTCATCACACACTTTTTCACCCAATCTTGATGATACTTTCAGGTAATGATCAGTACATCAATCCCAGTTGGCTCGCCAAATTAGTTCTTCTAGGTTAAACCGTTCGTTGGCAGTTACCGGTTTCATTTTGAGGTTTCACTCTGTTTTCTTCTATAGGGATACAAGTATTTGGAACTCTAAATCAAATACGGTGTGTGCTAGCTCTTTGAAACCTGACACAATAAGCAGTTTCAAGTTCCATCTCTATGGTTTGTTTGCTGTTGATGTAGCCCTAAGCAGAGACTGGCGAGAATCACTTTCATGGAAAGGGCCTGCCAAGCTTCCAAAAAACTACGAGTTGCCTGAAATCTCAGCACACACTTTTTCACCCAATCATGATGAAACTTTCAGGTAATGATCAGTACACCAATCCCACTTGGCTCGCCAAATTTCGTTCTTCTAGGTTAAACCGTTGGTTGGCAGTAACCGGTTTCATTTTGAGGTTTCACTCTGTTTTCTCCTATAGGGATACATGTATTTGGAACTCTAAATCAAACACGGTTTGTGCTAGCTCTTTGAAACTTGACACAATAAAGCAGTTTCAAATTCTATCTCTATGGTTTGTTTGCTGTTGATGTAGCCCTTAGCAGAGACTGGCGAGAATCACTTTCATGGAAAGGGTCTGCCAAGCTTTTAAAAAACTACGAGTTGCCTGAAATCTCAGCACACACTTTTTCACTTAATCTTGATGAAACTTTCAGGTAATGATCAGTACACCAATCCCACTTGGCTCGCCAAATTTCGTTCTTCTAGGTTAAACCGTTCGTTGGCAGTAACCGGTTTCATTTTGAGGTTTCACTCTGTTTTCTCCTATAGAAATACATGTATTTGGAACTCTAAATCAAACATGGTTTGTGCTAGCTCTTTGAAACTTGACACAATAAAGCAGTTTCAAGTTCTATGTCTATGGTTTGTTTTCTGTTGATGTAGCCCTAAGCAGAGACTGGCGAGAATCACTTTCATTGAAATGGCCAGCCAAGGTTCCAAAAAACTACGAGTTGCCTGAAATCTCAGCACACACTTTTTCACCCAATCTTGATGAAAATTTCAGGTAATGATCAGTACACAAATCCCACTTGGCTCGCCAAATTTCGTTCTTCTAGGTTAAACCGTTGGTTGGCAGTAACCGGTTTCAATTTGAGGTTTCACTCTGTTTTCTCCTATAGGGATACATGTATTTGGAACTCTCAATCAAACACGGTTTTTGCTAGTTCTTTGAAACTTGACACAATAAAGCAGTTTCAAGTTCTATCTCTATGGTTTGTTTGCTGTTGATGTAGCCCTAAGCAGAGACTGGCGAGAATCACTTTCATGGAAAGGGCCTGCCAAGCTTCCAAAAAACTACGAGTTGCCTGAAATCTGAGCACACACTTTTTCACCCAATCTTGATGAAACTTTCAGGTAATGATCAGTACACCAATCGCACTTGGCTCGCCAAATTTCGTTCTTCTAGGTTAAACCGTTGGTTGGCAGTAACCGGTTTCATTTTGAGGTTTCACTCTGTTTTCTCCTATAGGGATACATGTATTTGGAACTCTAAATCAAACACGGTTTGTGCTAGCTCTTTGAAACTTGACACAATAAAGCAGTTTCAAGTTCTATCTCTATGGTTTGTTTTCTGTTGATGTAGCCCTAAGCAGAGACTGGCGAGAATCACTTTCATGGAAAGGGCCAGCCAAGCTTCCAAAAAACTACGAGTTGCCTGAAATCTCAGCACACACTTTTTCACCCAATCTTGATGAAACTTTCAGGTAATGATCAGTACACCAATCCCACTTGGCTCGCCAAATTTCGTTCTTCTAGGTTAAATCGTTCGTTGGCAGTAACCGGTTTCATTTTGAGGTTTCAGTCTGTTTTCTCCTATAGGGATACATGTATTTGGAACTCTAAATCAAACAGGGTTTGTGCTAGCTCTTTGAAACTTGACACACTAAAGCAGTATCAAGTTCTATCTCTATGGTTTGTTTGCTGTTGATGTAGCCCTAACCAGAGACTGGCGAGAATCACTTTCATGGAAAGGGCCTGCCAAGCTTCCTAAAAACTACGAGTTGCCTGAAATCTCAGTACACACTTTTTCACCCAATCTTGATGAAACTTTCAGGTAATGATCAGTACACCAATCCCACTTGGCTCGCCAAATTTCGTTCTTCTATGTTAAACCGTTCGTTGGCAGTAACCGGTTTCATTTTGAGGTTTCACCCTGTTTTCTCCTATAGGGATACATGTATTTGGAACTCTAAATCAAACACGGTTTGTGCTAGCTCTTTGAAACTTAACACACTAAAGCAG
Organism: Ictidomys tridecemlineatus; assembly: GCF_052094955.1. Taxonomy (NCBI): domain Eukaryota; kingdom Metazoa; phylum Chordata; class Mammalia; order Rodentia; family Sciuridae; genus Ictidomys; species Ictidomys tridecemlineatus. The sequence goes on along the minus strand of NW_027525695.1, from coordinate 5,189 downwards.
TTTCAAGTTCTATCTCTATGATTTGTTTGCTGTTGATGTAGCCCTAACCATAGACTGGCGAGAATCACTTTCATGGAAAGGGCCTGCCAAGCTTCCTAAAAACTACGAGTTGCCTGAAATCTCAGCACACACTTTTTCACCCAATCTTGATGAAACTTTCAGGTAATGATCAGTACACCAATCCCACTTGGCTCGCCAAATTTCGTTCTCTAGGTTAAACCATTCGTTGGCAGTAACCGGTTTCATTTTTAGGTTTCACTATGTTTTCTCCTATAGGGATACATGTATTTGGAACTCTAAATCAAACACGGTTTGTGCTAGCTCTTTGAAACTTGACACAATAAAGCAGTTTCAAGTTCTATCTCTATGGTTTGTTTTCTGTTGATGTAGCCCTAAGTAGAGACTGGCGAGAATCACTTTCATGGAAAGGGCCTGCCAAGCTTCCAAAAAACTACGAGTTGCCTGAAATCTCAGCACACACTTTTTCACCCAATCTTGATGAAACTTTCAGGTAATGATCAGTATACCAATCCCACTTGGCTGGCCAAATTTCGTTCTTCTAGGTTAAACCGTTCTTTGGCAGTATCCGGTTTCATTTTGAGGTTTCACTCTGTTTTCTCCTATAGGGATACATGTATTTGGAACTCTAAATCAAACACGGTTTGTGCTAGCTCTTTGAAACTTGACACAATAAAGCAGTTTCAAGTTCTATCTCTATCGTTTGTTTGCTGTTGATGTAGCCCTAACCAGAGACTGGCGAGAATCACTTTCATGGAAAGGGCCTGCCAAGCTTCCTAAAAACTACGAGTTGCCTGAAATCTCAGCACACACTTTTTCACCCAATCTTGATGAAACTTTCAGGTAATGATCAGTACACCAATCCCACTTGGCTCGCCAAATTTCGTTCTTCTAGGTTAAACCGTTGGTTGGCAGTAACCGGTTTCATTTTGAGGTTTCACTCTGTTTTCTCCTATAGGGATACATGTATTTGGAACTCTAAATCAAACACGGTTTGTGCTAGCTCTTTGAAACTTGACACAATAAAGCAGTTTCAAGTTCTATCTCTATGGTTTGTTTGCTGTTGATGTAGCCCTAAGCAGAGACTGGCAAGAATCACTTTCATGGAAAGGGCCAGCCAAGCTTCCAAAAAACTACGAGTTGCCTGAAATCTCAGCACACACTTTTTCACCCAATCTTGATGAAACTTTCAGGTAATGATCAGTACACCAATCCCACTTGGCTCACCAAATTTCATTCTTCTAGGTTAAACCGTTCGTTGGCAGTAACCGGTTTCATTTTGAGGTTTCACTCTGTTTTCTTCTATAGGGATACATGTATTTGGAACTCTAAATCAAACACGGTTTGTGCTAGCTCTTTGAAACTTGACACAATAAAGCAGTTTCAAGTTCTATCTCTATGGTTTGTTTGCTGTTGATGTAGCCCTAAGCAGAGACTGGCGAGAATCACTTTCATGGAAAGGGCCTGCCAAGCTTCCAAAAAACTAAGAGCTGCCTAAAATCTCAGCAAACACTTTTTCACCCAATCTTGATGATACTTTCAGGTAATGATCAGTACACCAATCTTACTTGGCTCGCCAAATTTTGTTCTTCTAGGTTAAACCGTTCGTAGGCAGTAACCGGTTTCATTTTGAGGTTTCACTCTGTTTTCTCCTATAGGGATACATGTATTTGGAACTCTAAATCAAACACGGTTTGTGCTAGCTCTTTGAAACTTGACACAATAAAGCAGTTTCAAGTTCCATCTCTATGGTTTGTTTGCTGTTGATGTAGCCCTAAGCAGAGACTGGGGAGAATCACTTTCATGGAAAGGGCCTGCCAAGCTTCCAAAAAACTACGAGTTGCCTGAAATCTCAGCACACACTTTTTCACCCAATCTTGATGATACTTTCAGGTAATGATCAGTACACCAATCTTACTTGGATCGCCAAATTTTGTTCTTCTAGGTTAAACCGTTCGTTGGCAGTAACCGGTTTCATTTTTGGTTTCACTCTGTTTTCTCCTATAGGGATACATGTATTTGGAACTCTAAATCAAACACGGTTTGTGCTAGCTCTTTGAAACTTGACACACTAAAGCAGTTTCAAGTTCTATCTCTATGGTTTGTTTGCTGTTGATGTAGCCCTAAGCAGAGACTGTGGAGAATCACTTTCATGGAAATGGCCTGCCAACTTCCAAAAAACTAGGAGTTGCCTGAAATTTCAGCACACACTTTTTCACCCAATCTTGATGAAACTTTCAGGTAATGATCAGTACACCAATCCCACTTGGCTCGCCAAATTTCGTTCTTCTTGGTTAAACCGTTCGTTGGCAGTAACCGGTTTCATTTTGAGGTTTCACTCTGTTTTCTCCTATAGGGATACATGTATTTGGAACTCTAAGTCAAACACGGTTTGTGCTAGCTCTTTGAAACTTGACACAATAAAGCAGTGTCAAATTCTATCTCTATGGTTTGTTTGCTGTTGATGTAGCCCTTAGCAGAGACTGGCGAGAATCACTTTCATGGAAAGGGCCTGCCAAGCTTCCAAAAAACTACGAGTTGCCTGAAATCTCAGCACACACTTTTTCACCCAATCTTGATGAAACTTTCAGGTAATGATCAGTACACCAATCCCACGTGGCTCGCCAAATTTCGTTCTTCTAGGTTAAACCGTTCGTTGGCAGTAACCGGTTTCATTTTGAGGTTTCATTCTGTTTTCTCCTATATAAATACATGTATTTGGAACTCTAAATCAAACATGGTTTGTGCTAGCTCTTTGAAACTTGACACAATAAAGCAGTTTCAAGTTCTATCTCTATGGTTTGTTTTCTGTTGATGTAGCCCTAAGCAGAGACTGGCGAGAATCACTTTCATGGAAAGGGCCTGCCAAGCTTCCAAAAAACTACGAGTTGCCTGAAATCTCAGCACACACTTTTTCACCCAATCTTGATGAAACTTTCAGGTAATGATCAGTACACCAAACCGTACTTGGCTCGCCAAATTTCGTTCTTCTAGGTTAAACCGTTCGTTGGCAGTAACCGGTTTCATTTTGAGGTTTCACTCTGTTTTCTCCTATATAAATACATGTATTTGGAACTCTAAATCAAACATGGTTTGTGCTAGCTCTTTGAAACTTGACACAATAAAGCAGTTTCAAGTTCTATCTCTATGGTTTGTTTTCTGTTGATGTAGCCCTAAGCAGAGACTGGCGAGAATCACTTTCATGGAAAGGGCCTGCCAAGCTTCCAAAAAACTACGAGTTGCCTGAAATCTCAGCACACACTTTTTAACCCAATCTTGATGAAACTTTCAGGTAATGATCAGTACACCAATCACACTTGGCTCGCCAAATTTCGTTCTTCTAGGTTAAACCGTTCGTTGGCAGTAACCGGTTTCATTTTGAGGTTTCACTCTGTTTTCTCCTATAGGGATACATGTATTTGGAACGCTAAATCAAACACGGTTTGTGCTAGCTCTTTGAAACTTGACACAATAAAGCAGTTTCAAGTTCTATCTCTATGGTTTTTTTGCTGTTGATGTAGCCCTAAGCAGAGACTGGCGAGAATCACTTTCATGGAAAGGGCCTGCCAAGCTTCCTAAAAACTACGAGTTGCCTGAAATCTCAGCACACACTTTTTCACCCAATCTTGATGAAACTTTCAGGTAATGATCAGTACACCAATCCCACTTCGCTCGCCAAATTTCGTTCTTCTAGGTTTAACCGCTCGTTGGCAGTAACCGGTTTCATTTTGAGGTTTCACTCTGTTTTCTCCTATAGGGATACATGTATTTGGAACTCTAAATCAAACACGGTTTGTGCTAGCTCTTTGAAACTTGACACAATAAAGCAGTTTCAAGTTCTATCTCTATGGTTTGTTTGCTGTTGATGTAGCCCTAAGCAGAGACTGGCGAGAATCACTTTCATGGCAAGGGCCTGCCAAGCTTCCAAAAAACTACGAGTTGCCTGAAATCTCAGCAAACACTTTTTCACCCAATCTTGATGATACTTTCAGGTAACGATCAGTACACCAGTCCCACTTGGCTCGCCAAATTTGGTTCTTCTAGGTTAAACCGTTCGTTGGCAGTAACGGGTTTCATTTTGAGGTTTCACTTTGTTTTCTCCTATAGGGATACATGTATTTGGAACTCTAAATCAAACACGGTTGGTGCTAGCTCTTTGAAACTTGATACAATAAAGCAGTTTCAAGTTCTATCTCTATGGTTTGTTTGCTGTTGATGTAGCCTTAAGCAGAGACTGGCGAGAATCACTTTCATGGAAAGGGCCTGCCAAGCTTCCAAAAAACTACGAGTTGCCTGAAATCTCAGCACACACTTTTTCACCCAATCTTGATGAAAATTTCAGGTAATGATCAGTACACCAATCCCACTTGGCTCGCCAAATTTCGTTCTTCTAGGTTAAACCGTTCATTGGCAGTAACCGGTTTCATTTTGAGGTTTCACTCTGTTTTCTCCTATAGGGATACATGTATTTGGAACTCTAAATCAAACACGGTTTGTGCTAGCTCTTTGAAACTTCACACACTAAAGCAGTATCAAGTTCTATCTCTATGGTTTGTTTGCTGTTGATGTAGCCCTAACCAGAGACTGGCGAGAATCACTTTCATGAAAAGGGCCTGCCAAGCTTCCTAAAAACTACGAGTTGCCTGAAATCTCAGTACACACTTTTTCACCCAATCTTGATGAAACTTTCAGTTAATGATCAGTACACCAATCCCACTTGGCTCGCCAAATTTCGTTCTTCTAGGTTAAACCGTTCGTTGGCAGTAACTGGTTTCATTTTTGGTTTCACTCTGTTTTCTCCTATAGGGATACATGTATTTGGAACTCTAAGTCAAACACAGTTTGTGCTAGCTCTTTGAAACTTGACACAATAAAGCAGTGTCAAATTCTATCTCTATGGTTTGTTTGCTGTTGATGTAGCCCTTAGCAGAGACTGGCGAGAATCACTTTCATGGAAAGGGCCTGCCAAGCTTCCAAAAAACTACGAGTTGCCTGAAATCTCAGCACACACTTTTTCACCCAATCTAGATGAAACTTTCAGGTAATGATCAGTACACCAATCCCACTTGGCTCGCCAAATTTCGTTCTTCTAGGTTAAACCGATCGTTTGCAGTAACCGGTTTCATTTTGAGGTTTCACTCTGTTTTCTCCTATAGAAATACATGTATTTG
>NW_027525694.1:0-16815 GCF_052094955.1 Ictidomys tridecemlineatus | reverse complement strand
AAGTATCGTTGCAGAGAGAAGAGTTTGGATACTGGATTGCAGAAGGACTGTTACAGAGAGCAGAGGTTCGAGATTGGGGTGCAGAAGAACTGTTACAGAGAGCAAAGTTTAGAAACTGGGGTGCAGAAAGCCTGTTACAGAGAGCAGAATTTGGAGACTGAGGTGCAGAAGGACTGTTAAAGAGAGCAAACGTTGGAGACTGAGGTGCAGAAAGATTCGTATAGAGAGGAGAGGTTGGAGACAGAGGTGTAGAAGGACTGTTACTGTGAGCAGAGGATGGAAACTGGTGTGCAGAAGGATCGTTGCAGAGAGCAGAGGTTGCAAACTGAGGTTCAGAAGGATCGTTTCAGAGAGCAGAGGTTGAAGGCTGAGGTGCAGAAAGATCGTTACAGAGAGAAGAGGTTGGAGACTGGGGTCAGAAAGACAGTTACAGAGAGCACAGTTTGGAGAGTGGTGTGCAGAGGAAATGTTGCAGTGAGCAAAGATTGGAGACTGTGGTACAGAAGTACTGTTACAAAGAGCAGAGGCTGGAGACTGGGGTTCAGAAGGAATGTCACAGAGAGCAAAATTTGGAACCTGGGGCGCAGAAGGATCTTACAGAGAGCAGAGGCTGGAGACTGGGGTCAGAAAGACTGTTGCAGAGAACAGACGTTGGAGACTGTGGTGCAGAAGGATCATTGCAGAGCGCAGAGGTTGGAGACTGGGGTAAAGAAGGATTGTTGCAGTGAGCAGAGGTTTGAGACTGGGGTTCAGAAGGACTGTTGCAGAAAGCAGACGTTGGAGACTGAGGTGCAGAAGGACTTTTACAGAGAGCACTGGTTGGAGACTGGGGTGCAGAATAACTGATACACAAAGCAGCATTTAGAAACTGGGGTGCAGAATGACCATTACAGAGAGCAGAATTTGGAGACTGCGGTACAGAAAGACTATTACAGAGAGCAGAGTTTGAAGCCTGGGGTGCAGAAGGACTGTTGCAGAGAACAGAGGTTGGAGACAGAGGTGCAGAAGGATCATTGCATAGAGGAGTGTTTGGAGACTGGGGTGCAGAAGTCCTGTTACAGAGCTGAGTTTGGAGATTGGGTTGCAGAAAACCTGTTACAGAAAGCAGAGCTTAGAGACTGGGGTGCATAAGGACCATTACAGAGAGCAGAGGTTTCAGACTGAGGCTCAGAAGGACTGTTACAGAGAGCAGAGGTTGGAGTCTGATTTGCAGAAGGACTGTTACAGAAAGCAGAGTTTGGCAATTGGGGTTCAGAAAGACCGTTGCAGAGAGAAGAGTTTGGAGACTGCGGTACAGAAGGACTGTTACAGAGAGCAGAGTTTGGAGACAGGGGTGCAGAAAGACAATTGCAGAGAGCAGAGGTTGAAACCTGTTGAGAAGAAGGATCGTTGCAGTGAGCAGATGTTGGAGACTGGGGTGCAGAAGGACCATTACAGAGAGCAAAGTTTGAAAACTGAGGTGCAGAAGGACTTTTACAGAGAGCAGACGTTGTATACTGGGGTGCAGAAGGACTGTTACAGAGAGCAGATTTTGAAGACTGGGCTGCAGAAGGATCTTACAGAGAGCACAAATTGGAGACTGGAGTCCAAAAGGACTGTTGCAGAGAGCAGAGGATGGAGACTGAGGTACAGAAGGATCGTTGCAGAGAGAAGAGGTGGGAGACAGGGGTGCAGAAGGCCAGTTACAGAGAGCAGAGATAAAATACTTGGGTGCAGAAGGCCTGTTACAGATAGCACAGTTTGATGACTGGGGTGCAGAAGGATCGTTGCAGAGAGCACAGGATTCAGAATGAGGCGCAGAAGGACTTTTACAGAGAGCAGAGTTTGGAGTCTGAGGTATAGAACGTCTGTTACAGAAACCAGAGTTTGGCAATTGGTGAGCAGAAGGACCATTACAAAGAGAAGAGGTTGGAGACTGCGATACAAAAGGACTGTTACAAAGAGCAGAGTTTGGAGAAGGGTAGAAGAAGGATCATTGCAGAGAGCAGATGTTTGAGACTGGGTTGCAGAAGTTCCATTACAGAGAGCAGAGGTTGGAGATTGTGGTGCAGAAGAACTGCATAGACAGAAGAGGTTGGAGACTGGGGTGCAGAAGGATTGTTACAGAGAGAAGATTTCGGAGACTTGGGTGCAGAAGGACTGTTACAGAGAGCAGAGGTTGGAGACTGGGGTGCAGAAGAACTTTACAGAGAGAAGAGTTTGGAGACTGAGGTGCATAAGGCCTATTACAGATAGCAGATGTTGGTGACTGAGGTACAGAAGGACTGTTATAGAGATCAGAGTTTGGAGACTGAGGTACAGAAGGATTGGTACAGAGAGCAGAGGTTGGAGACTGATGTGCAGAAAGACTGTTACAGAGAGGAGATGTTAGAGTGGGGTACAGAAGGATTGTTGCCGAGAGAAGAGGTTGGAAACTGAGGTGCAGAAGGATTATTGCAGAGAGCAGAGTTTGGAAAATGGGGTGCAGAAGGATCTTTACAGAGACCAGAGTTTGGAGACTGGGTTGAAAAGGACAGTAACGGAGACCACAGGTTGGAGACTGGGGTGCAGAAGGATCGCTGCAGAGAGCAGAGGTTGCAAACTGAGGTGCAGAAGGATCGTTTCAGAGAGCAGAGGTTGGAGACTCAGGTGCAGAAGGATCGTTAACGAGAGCAGAGGTTGTAGACTGGGGTGCAGAATGACAGTTACAGATAGCACAATTTGGAGATCTGAGTGTAGAAGAAATGTTGCAGAGAGCAGAGGTTGGAGACAGGAGTGCAGAAGGACTGTTGCAGAGAATAGTGGTTGGAGATATAGGTGCAGAAGGACTGATCCAGAGAGTAGAGGTTGGAGACAGGGGTGCAGAAGTACTGATAAACAAAGCAGAGATTGGAGAGTAGACTGCAGAAGGACCATTACAGACAGTAGAGTTTGGAGACTGCACTACAGAAGGACTTTTACAGAGAGCACAGGTTGGATACCGGGGTGTAGAACGACTGTTGCAGAGAACAGACTTTGGAGACTGCCGTGCAGAAGAATCTTACAGAAAGTAGAGGTTGGAAACTGAGATGCAGTAGGACTGTTGCACAGAGCAGAGGTTGGATACTGGGGTGCAGAAGGACTGTTATAGAGAGCAGAGTTTGGAGACTGCGGTGCAGATGGATCTTACAGAGCGTAGAGGTTGGAGACCTGGGTTCAGAAGGACTTTAGCAGAGAGCAGAGTTTGGAGACTGGGGTACAAAAGGACTGTTACAGAGAGCAGAGGTTGGAGACTGTGGTGCAGAAGGATCTTACAGAGAGTAGAGGTTGGAGACTGGGGTGCAGTAGGACTGTTGCAGAGAGCAGAGGTTGGAGACTTGGTTGTAGAAGGACTGTTACAGAGAGCACAGTTTCGATACAGGGTTGCAGAAGGATCTTACAGAGAGCCTTTTGGAGACAGAGGTGCAGAAGGAGTGTTACAAGAGCAGAGGTTACAGACTGGGGTGCAGAAAAATTGTTGCAGAGAGCAGCGTTTTCAGACTGAGGTGCAGAAAGACAGTTACAGAGAGCACAGTTTGGATACCTGAGTGTATAAGAAATGTTGCAGAGAGCAAGTGTTGGATCCTGGGGTGCAGAAGGACTGTTACAGAGAGCAGATTATGTAGACTGAGGTGCAGAAGAATCGTTGCAGAGAGCATAGGTGGAAACTGGGCTGCAGAAGAATCGTTATATAGAGCAGAGGTGGGAGACTGGTGTTCACAAGGCCTGTTACAGAGAGCACAGGTTGGAGACTGGGGTGCAGAAGAACTGCTGCAGAGAGCAGAATTTAGAGACTGAGATGCAGAAGGACTGTTACACAGAGAAGACGTTGGAGACTGAAATGAAGAATTATGATACAGAAAGCTGAGGTGGAAGACTGGGGTGCAGAAGGACCATTACAGATAGAAGAGGTTGGAGACTGGCGTGCACAAGGACTGTTTCAGAGAGCAGAGTTTGGAGACTGGGGTGCAGAAGGCCTGCTACAGAGAGCAGAGGTTGGAGACTGGGTTGCAGAAAGACAGTTATAGAGAGCAGAGTTTTGAGGCTGGGTTGCAGAAGGACTGGTATAGAGAGCAGAGTTTTGAAGCTGGGTTGCAGAAGGATTTTAGATAGCAGGGGTTTGGGACTGAGGTGCAGGACGACTGTTACAGAGGGCAGTGATTGAAGACTGGGGTGCAGAAGGATCATGCAGAGAGCAGTGGTTTCAGACTGAGGTGCAGAAATACTGTTACAGAGAGCAGACGTTGGAGACTGAGGTGCAGAAAGACAGTTACAGAGAGCACAGTTTGGTTACTGAGGTGCAGAAGGACTGTTACAGAAAGCAGAGGTTGGAAATTGGGGTGCAGAGGGACCGTTATAGAGAGCAGAATTTGGAGACTGCGGTATACAAAGACTGTAACAGAGAGCAGAGGTTGGAGAATATGGTGCAGAAGGACTGTTACAGAGAGCAGAGGTTGGAGACTGGGGTGAAAAAGGACTGTTAAACAGACCTAAGATTGAAGACTGGGGTGTAGAAGGACTCTTGCAGAGAGCAGAGGTTGGAGACTTGGGTGCAAAATGACTGTTACAGAGAGCAGAAATTGGAGACTGGGGTACAGAAGGACTGTTGCAGATAGCAGAGGTTGGAAACTTGGGTGAAGAAAGACTGTTGCAGCGAGCAGGTGTTAGAGACTTGGATGCAGAAGGACTTTTGCAGAGAACAGAATTTGGAGACTGAGGTGCAGAAGGATTATTGCAGAGAGCAGAGGATGGAGACTGGTGTGCAGAAGGATCCTTTTAGAGAGCAGATGTCGGAGACTTGGGTCCCGAAGGACGGTTGCAGAGAGCAGATGTTGGAGAGTGGAATGCAGAAGGATCGTAGCAGAGAGCAGCGATTGGAAACTGGGTTTCAGAAGCACTGTTACACAGAGCAGATGTTGAAGACTGGAGTGTAGAATGACTGTTACAGAGAGCAGAGGTTGGAGACTGGGGTGCAGAAGGACTCTTGCAGAGAGCAGAGGTTGGAGACTGAGGTGCAGAAGGACTGTTACAGAGAGCAGATTTTGGAGACTTTGGTGCAGGACTGATACAGAAAACAGATGTTGGAGACTGGGATGCAGAATAATTGTTGCAGACAGCAGAGGTTGGAGACTGGGTTGCAGAAAACTGTTGCATAGAGCAGAGGGTGGAGACTTAGGTGCAGAAAGACTGTTACAGTAAGCAGTGTTTGGAGACTGGGGTGCAGAAGGACCATTAAAAAGAGGAGAGGTTGGAGACTGTGGTAGAGAAGGACTGTTACAGAGAGCAGAGTTTGGAGACTTGGGTGCAGAAGGTCTGTTGCAGAGAACAGAATTTGGAGACTGGGGTGCAGAAAGATCGTGGCAGAGAGCCGACGTTAGAGACTGGGGTGCAGATGGACTGTTACAGAGAGCAGAGTTTCGAGACTTGGGTGCAGAAGGACTGTTGCAGAGAACAGAAGTTGGAGACTGGGGTGCAGAAGGATCGTGGAAGAGAGCAAAGTATTCAGTCTGAGGTGCAGAAGGACTAATGTAGAGAGCAGATTTTGTAGACTGGGTTGCACACGGACTGTTGCAGCGAGTAGAGGTTGGAGACTGGGGTGCAGAACGATCGTTGCAGAGAGCCGACATTAGAGACAGGGGTGCAGATGGACTGATACAGAGAGCAGAGTTTGGAGGCTGGAGTGTAAAAGGCCTGTGACAGAGAGCAGAATTTGGAGATTGGGGTGATGAAGAAGTGTTACAGAGAGCAGAGTTTGGAGACTGGGTTGCAGAAGGATCTTACAGAGAGAAGAGAATGGAGACTTAGGTGCAGAAGCTCTGTTACAGAGAGTAGAGGTTGGAGACTGAGGTGCAGTAGGACCGCTGCAGAGAGCAGAGTTTGGAGACAGAGGTGCAGAAGTATTGTTACAGAGAGCAGAGTTTGGAGACTGGGGTGCAGAAGGACTGTTGAAGAGAGCAGAGGTTTTAGACTGGGATGTACAAAAACTGTTGCAGAGAGTAGAGGTTGGAGATTGGGGTCTAGAAGGACTGTTGCAGAGAGCAGAGGTTGGAGACTAAGGTGCAGAATGAAAGTTACTCAAAGCAGATGTTGGAGACTGGGATGCAGAAAGACTGACCCAGAAAGCAGAGACTCTGGTGCAGACGTACCCTTACGGAGAGCAGAGGTTGGAGAATGCAGTACAGAAAGACTGTTACAGAGAGCAAAGTTTGGAGACTGGGGTGGAGAATAACTGTTGCAGAGAGAAGATGTTGAAGACTGGGGTGAAAAAGGACTGTTGCAGAGAGCAGAGGATGGAGACTTGTGTGCAGAAGGACTGTTGCAGAGAGCATAGTTTGCAGACTTAGTTGCAGAAGGACTCTTCTAGAGGGCACAGTTTGGAGACTGTGGTTCAAAACGACTGATACAGAAAGGAGAGTTTGGATACTGGGGTGCATAAGGACCCTTGCAGAGAACAGAGGTTGGAGACTGTGGTACAAAAGGACTGTTATAGAGAGCAGACGTTGGAGTCTGGGGTGAATCAGTACTGATGTAGAGAACAGTGTTTGGAGACTGGGGTGCAGAAGGATCGTTGGGGCCATCAGAGTATGGAGACTGGGGTGTAGAAGGACTGTTGCAGAGAGCAGTGATTGGAGACTGAGGTACAGAAGGACTGTTACAGAGAGCAGAGTTTGGAGACTGGGGTGCAGATGGATTATTGCAGAGAGCAGAGTTTTCAGACTGAGGTACAGTAGAACTGTTGCAGGAAGCAGATGTTGGAGACTGGGGTTAACAAAAACTGTTGCAGCTAGCAGAGTTTTCAGACTGGGGTGCAGAAGGATCATTGCAGAGAGCAGAGGTTCGTGACTGAGGTACAGAATGATCGTTGCAGAGAGCAGAGGTTCGAGACTGGTGTGTAGAAAGCCTTTTATAGAGAGCACAGGTTGGAGACTGGGGTTCAGAATGAATGTTGCAAAGAGCAGAAGTAGGAGATTTGTTTGCAGAAGGACTGTTGCAGAAAGCAGAGTTTGGAGACTGAGGTGCAGAAGTACTTTTGCAGAGAGCAGAGGTTAAAGACTGGGGTGCAGAAGGACAGTTACAGAGAGGAGATGTTGGAGACTGGGTTTCAGAAGTATTTTACAGAGAAAAGAGTTTGGAGACTGAGGTGCAGAAGGACAGTTACAGAGAGCAAAGGTCGGAGACTGGGGTGCAGAAGGAATGTTTCAGAGAGCAGATGTTGGAGACTGAGGTGCAGAAGGACTGTTGCTTAAAGCAGACGTTGGCGATTGAGGTGCTGTAGGACAGTTACAGAGAGCAGAGTTTGGAGATTGGGGTGCAGAAGGATTATTGCAGAGAGTAGAGTTTTCAGACTGTGGTACAGAAGAAATTTTGCAGAGAGCAGATGTTGTAGACTTGGTTGCAAAAAGACTGTTGCAGCGAACAGAGTTTGGAGACTGGGGTGCAGAAGGATCGTGGTAGGGAGCAGACGTTGGAGACTGGTGTGCAGATTGACTGATAAAGAGAGCAGAGGTTGAAGACTGGGGTGCAGAAGGCCTGTTACAGGGGGCAGAGTTTTGAGGCTGGGGTGATTAAGGACTGTTACAGAGAGAAGAGTTTGGAGACTGGGCTGCAGAATTATCTTACAGAGTTTGGAGACTGAGGTGCAGAAGGACCCTTGCAGAGAGCAGAGATTTGATACTGAGGTGCAGAAGGACTGTTGCAGAGAGCAGAGGTTTTAGACTGCGATGTAGAAGGACTGTTGCAGAGAGCAGAGATTGGAGACTGAGGTGAAGAAGTACTATTATAGAGAGCAGAGGTTGGAGACTGGGGTGAAGAAGGACTGATACAGAAAGCAGATATTTCAGTCTAGGGTACAGAAAGACCGTTACAGAGAGCAGAGTTTGGATTCTGCAGTACGGGAAAACTGTTACAGAGAGCAGAGGTTTGAGACGGGGTTGCAGAATGACTGTAAAAGAGAGCAGATGTTTGTAACTAGGGTGCTGAAAAACTGTTGCAGAGAGAAGAGGTTGGAGACAGCGGTGCAGAAGGATCTTACAGAGAGCACAATTTGTAGACTGAGGTGCAGAAGGACTGTTCTACAGATCAGAGCTTAGAGACTGGGGTGCAGTAGGATCATTGCAGAGAGCAGAGTTTAAATACTGGGGCGCAGAAGGATCGTTGCAGAGAGCAGAGTTTGGAGACTGGGGTGCAAAAGGCCTGCTAAAGAGAGCAGTTGTATAGACTGGCGTACAGAAGGCCTGTTACAGAGGGGAGAGGTTGGAGACTGGGGTGCAGAAGGACTGTTACAGAGAGCAGAGTTTTAACTGGGTTGCTGAATGATCTTACAGAGAGCAGAGGTTGAAGACTAAAGTGCAGGTGGAATGTTACAGAGAGCAGTGGTTGATAACTGGGTGCAAAAGGATCGTGGAGAGCAGAGGTTTCAGACTGAGGTGCATAAGTACTGTTACAGAGAGCCGAGGTTGGAGATTGAAGTGTAGAATGACTGATACGGATAGCAGAGTTTGGAGACTGAGGTGCAGAAGGAGTGTTACAGAAAGCAGAGGTTGGAAATTGGGGTGCAGACGTTGGAGACTGGGGTCCAGAAAATCGTTGCAGAGAGCAGAGTTTGCAGACTGGGGTGCAGAAGGTTCTTGCAGAGAGCAGAGTTTGGAGACGGGGTGCAGAAAGACTGTTACAGAGAGCAGATTTTGGAGACTGGGGTGCAGAAGAACTGTTGCAGAGAGAAGAGGTTGGAGACTTAGGTGTAGAAGAACTGTTACAGAGAGCTGAGGTAAGAGACTGGAGTTAAGATGGATCTTACAGAGAGCAGAGTTTGGAGACTGAGGTGCGGAAGGATTGTAAGAGACACCTGAGGTAGGAGACTGGTGTGCAGGAGATTCGTTTCAGGAAGCAGTTTTCAGACTGTAATGCATAAGGACTGTTGCAGAGACCCGATGTTGGAGAGTGGGGTGTAGAAAGACTGTTGCTGAGAGCATAGTTTGGAGACTGAGGTGCAGAAGGACTGTTACAGAAAGCAGAGGTCGGAAATTGGGATGCAGAAGTACCTTTAAAGAGGGCAGAGTTTGGAGATTGCAGTTTCGGACTGTTACTGAGAACAGAGGTTGGCGACTAGGATGCCGAAGGACTCTTACAAAGAGCACAAGTTGGAGACTAAGGTGCAGAAGGATGGATACAGAGAACAGAGGTTTGATACTGGGGTTCAGACAGGCTGATACAGAAAGCAGAGTTTGGAGACTGGGGTGTAGAATAACCGAAATTGAGAGCACTGATTGGACACTGCGGTACAGAAGGACTGTTATAGAGAGCAGATCTCAGAGACTGGGGAGAAGAAAGACTGTTGCATATAGAAGTGGTTGGAGAATGAGGTGCAGAAGGACTGTTACATATAGCAGAGTTTGGAGACTAGGGTGCAGAAGGACTCTTACAGAGAGCAGAATTTGGAGACTGGTGTGCAGAAGCACCGTTACAGAGAGCAGAGGTTGGAGACTGGAGTTCAGATGGATCTTACAGAGAGCAGAGTTTAGAGACTGGGGTGCAAAAGGACTGTTGCAGAGAGCAGAAATTTAAGACTGAGGTGGAGAAGAATCGTTGCAGAGAGAAGAGATTGGAGCCTGGGGTGCAAAAGGCCTGTTACACAGAGCAGAGTTTGGAGACTGGGTGGCAGAAGTTCTGTTAAAGTGAGCAGAGGTTGGAGACTCTTGTGCAGAAAGACAGTTAAAGAGTGCCGAGTTTAAAGACTGGGTTGCAGAAGGATGAAACAGAGGGAAGAGTTAGGAGACTGAGGTGCAGAAGGACTGCTACAGAGAGCAGACGTAGGAGACTGGGGTGCAGAATGGTCATTGCAGAGAACAGAGTTTTCAGACTGAGGTACAGAATGACTGTGGCAGAGAGCAGATGTTGGAGACTGGAGTGCAGAAGGACTGTTGCAGAGAGCAGATGTTGGTAACTAGGGTTCAGAAGAACTGTTGTAGAAAGCAGAGGTTGGAGACTGGGCTGCAGAAGGACTGTTGAATGGAGCAGAGGTTGGAGACTGAGGTGCAGCAGTCCTGTTACAGAGAGCAGAGTTTGGAGACTCGAGTGCAGAAAGACAGTTGGGAGAGCAGAGGTTAAATACAGGGGTGCAGAAGGATCTTACAGAGAGCAGAATATGGAGACTGAGTTGCAGAAGGACTTTTGCAGAGATCAGGGGTTGGAGACTGGGGTGCAGAAGGATTGTTGCAGAGAGCATAGGATGGAAACTGGGGTACGGAAGATCTGCTATAGAGAGCAGAGTTTTGAGACTGGCGTGCAGAAGGCCTGTTACAGTGAAGAGTGGTTGGACACTGGGGTGCAGAAGGACTGTTACAGAGAGCAGAGTTTGGAGACTGGTTTGCTGAAGGAACTTACAGAGAGCAGATGATGAAGACTGAAGTGCAGATGGACTGTTACAGAAAGCAGAGGTTAGAAATTGGGTGCAGAAGGATCCTTACAGAGAGCAGAGGTTGGAGACTGCGGTATAGAAGGACTGTTACAGAGAGCAAAGTTTGGAGACTAGGGTGAAGAAGGACTGTTACAGAAAGAACAGGTTGAAGTCTTAGGTGCAGAAGGATAGATACAAAGAGCAGAGGTTGGAGACTGGGTTCAGAAAAACTGATTCAAAAAAGCAGAGGTTGGAGACTGGGTTGTAGAAGGACCATTACAGAGAGCAGAGGTTGGAAACTGCTGTACATAAGGCCTGTTACAGAGAGCAGATCTCGGAGACAGGGGAGCAGAAGGACTGTTGCAGAGGACAGAGGTTGAAGACTGAGGTGGAGAAGAAATGTTACAGGGAGCAGAGTTTGGAAACTGGAGTGCAGAAATATCTTACAGAGAACATAGTTTGGAGACTGTGGTGCACAAGGACTGTTGCAGAGAGCAGACTCTGGAGACTGGGGTCCAGAAGGTTCGTTGCTGAGAGAAGAGTTTCGAAGCTGGGGTGCAGAAGGACTGTTGCAGAGAGCATATGATGGAGACTGGGGTGGAGAAGGACTGTTGCAGAGAGCAGATTTTAGAGACTGGGGTGCAGAAGGACTGTTACTGAGAGCAGCGTTTGGAGACTGGGGTGCAAAAGGACTGTTACAGAGAGCAGAGTTTGAAGACTGGGGTTCAGATAGATCTTACAGAGAGCAGAGTTTGGAGACTGGGGTGCAAAAGGACAGTTGCCGAGAGCAGATTTGGAGACTCAGGTGGAGAAGAATTGTTGCAGAGGGAAGAGGTTGGAGACTGGGGTGCAGAAGGCCTATTACAGAGAGCAGAGTTTGGAGACTGGGTTTCAGAAGTCCTGTTACAGAGAGCAGAGGGTGGAGACTGTTTTGCAGAAGGACTGTTACAGAGTTCAGAGTTTAAAGACTGTGTTTGCAGAAGGATCATATAGAGAGCAGAGTTGGGAGACTGAGGTGCAGAAAGACTGTTACAGAGAGCAGAGGTAGGAGACTGGGGTGCAGAAGGTTCGTTGAAGAGAGCATAGTTTTCAGACTGAGGTGCAGAAGAACTGTTGAAGAGAGCAGATGTTGGAGACTGGGGTGCGGAAGGTCTGTCGCAGAGAGCAGATGTTGGTAACAAGGTTGTAGAAGGACTGTTGTAGAGAGTAGAGTTTGGAAACTGGGATGCAGAAGGACTGTTGCAGAGAGCACAGGTTGGAGATTGAGGTGCGGAAGTCCTGTTACTGAGAGCAGACTTTGGAGCCTCGGGTGCATAAGAACTGTTACAGAGAGCAGAGTTTGGAAACAGGGGTGCAGAAGGATCTTACAGAGAGCAGAGGTTGGAGACTGAGGTTAAAAAGAACTGTTGCAGAGATCAGAGGTCGGAGACTGGGGTACACTAGGATCATTTCACAGAACAGAGGTTGGAGACTGGGGTGCAGAAGTATCGTTGCAGAGAGCAGCGGTTGGAGACTGGGATGCAGAAGGCCTGCTACAGAGAGCAGAATTATGAGACTGGCGTGCATAAGGCCTGTTACAAAGAGGAGAGTTTGGACACTGGGTTGCTGAACGATCTTACAGAGAGCAGAGGTTGGAGACTGAGGTGCAGAAAGACTGTTTCAGAGATGAGAGGTTGGAGACTGGGGTGCAGTAGGATCATTTCAGAGAGCAGAGGTTGGAGACAGGGGTGCAAAATGATCCTTGCATAGAGTAGAGTTTGAAGACTGGCATGCAGAAGGCCTGTTACTGAGAGCAGAGGTTGGAGACTGAGGTGTAGCTTGACTGTTACAGAGAGCAGTGGTTGAAGACTGTGTGTAAGGATCATGCACAGAGCAGAGGTTTCAGACTGAGGTTCAGAAGGACTGTTACAGAGAACAGAGGTTGGAGACTGCGGTATAGGACTGTTATTGAGAGCAGAGGTTGGAGACTGGGGTGCATAAGGACTCTTACATAGAGCATAGGTTGGAGACTGAGGTGCGGAAGTATAGATACAGAGAACAGATTTTGAAGACTGGGGTTCAGGGAGACTGATACAGAAAGCAGATGTTGGAGACTGTGGTGTAGAAGGACTGTAACAAAGAGCAGAGGTTGGAGACTGCGGTACAGAAGGACTGTTACAGAGAGCTGACCTCGGAGACTAGGGAGCAGAAGGACTGTTGAAGAGGACAGAGGTTGGAGACTGGGTGGAGAAGGAATGTTACAGAGAGCAGAGTTTGGAAACTGGAGTGAAGAAAAATCATACAGAAAGCAGAGGTTGGGGACTGTGGTGCAGAAGGACTGTTGCAGAGAGCAGAGGTTGGAGACTGGGGTCCAGAAGGATAGTTAGAGAGAGCAGAGTTTGGAAACTGGGGTGCAGAAGGACTGTTGCAGAGAGCAGATGTTGAAGACTGGGGTGCAGAAGGACTTTTGCAGAGAGCAGATTTTAGAGACTGGAGTGCAGAAGGACTGTTACATAGAGCAGAGTTTGGAGACTGAGGTGCCGAAGGACTATTACAGAGAACAGAGTTCGGAGACTTGGGTTCAGAAGGACTGTTACAGAGAGCATAGGTGGGAGACTGGGGTTCAGTTTGATCTTACAGAGAGCAGAGATTGAAGACTGGTGTTTAAAACGAGTGTTGCAGAGAGCAGATGTTGGAGACTGGGGTGGAGAAGAATCGTTGCAGATAGAAGAGGTTGGAGACTGGGTTGCAGAAGTCCTGTTAAAGTGAGCAGAATTTGGAGACTGTTGTGCAAAAGGACAGATAAACAGTGCAGAGTTTAAAGACTGGCTTGAAGTAGGATCTTACAAAGAGCAGAGTTGGGAGACTGAGGTGCAGAAGGACTGTTACAGAGAGCCGAGGTATGAGACTGGCATGCAGAAAGTTTGCTGCAGAGAGCAGATATTCAGACTGAGGTGCACAAGAACTGTTGCAGACAGCAGATGTTGGAGTCTGGGGTGCAGAATGACTGTTGCAGAGAGCAGATGTGGGTAACCAGTGTGCAGAAGAACTCTTGTAGAGAGAAGAGGTTGGAGACTGGGGTTCAGAAGGAATGTTGCAGAGAGCAGAAGTGGGATACAGGGGTGCCGAAGCATCTTTCAGAGAGCAGAATTTGGAGACTGAGGTGCAGATGGACTGTTGTAGAGAGCAGATTTTGGAGACTGGGGTGCAGAAAGCCTGCTACAGAGAGGAGAGTTTGGAGACTGGGGTGCAGAAGGACTTTCATAGAGAGCAGAATTTTGAGACTGGGTTGCTGAAGGATCTTATGGAGAGAAGAGTTTAGAGACTGAGGTTCAGGTGGACTGTTACAGAGAGCAGTGGTTGAAGACTGAGGTGCAGAAGGACCGTGCAGAGAGAAGAGGTGCCAGACTGAGGTGCAGAAGTATTGTTACATAGAGCAGAGGTTGGATATTGAGGTGCAGAAGGATTTTTACAGAGAGCAGAGTTTGGAGACTGGGGTGCATAAAGACTGTTGCAGAAAGCAGAGGTTGAAGACTGGGGTGCAGACAGACCGTTACAGAGAGCAGAGTTTTAAGACTGAAGTATAGAAGGACTGTTGCAGAGAGCAGAGTTTGGAGACTGGGGTGAAGAAAGACTTTTTAAGAGAGCAGAGATTGGAGACTGAGGTGCAGAAGTCCTGTTACATAGAGCAGAGGTTAGAGAGTGGGGTTCAGAAGGATCATTACAAGGAGCAGAGCTTGGAGGCAGGGGTGCAGAAAAATCTTACAGAGAGCAGATGTTGGAGACTGAGGTGCAGATGGACTGTTTCAGAGATCAGAGGTTTGAGACTGGGGTGCAGAAGGATTGTTGCAGAGACCAGAGTTTGAACACTGGCGTGCAGAAATCCTGGTACAGAGAAGAAATTTTGAGACTGGGGTGCAGAAGGACTGTTATAAAGAGCAGTGTTTGGAGACTGGGTTGCTGAAGAATCTTACATGGAGCAGTGGTTGGAGACTAAGGTGTAGCTTGACTGTTAAACAGAGCAGTGGTTGAAGACTGGGTACAAAATGTGTAGAAGGAGTGTTACAGAGAGCAGAGCTTGGAGACTCAGGTGCAGAACGACTGTTACAGTAGCAGAGTTTGTAAATTGGGTTGCAGAAGAACTTTTACAGAGAGCAGAGTTTGGAGACTGAGATAAGGGATTGTTTTCGAGAGCAGATGTTGGAGACTGGTGTTCACAAGGACTCTTACATAGAGCACAGGTTGGAGACTGAGGTGCAGAAGGATAGATACAGAGAACAGAGGTTGGAGACTGGGGTTCAGACATACTGATTCAGCAACCAGAGTTTGGAGACTGGGGTGTAGAAGGACCGTTACAAAGAGCAGAGTTTGGAGACTGCAGTACAGAAGGACTCTTACAGATAGCAGATCTCGGAGACTGGGGAGCAGAAGGACAGAGTTTGGAAACTGGGTTGCACAGGACAGAGGTTGGAGACTGGGTTGGAGAAGGAATGTTACAGAGAGCAGAGTTTGGAAACTGGAGTGCAGAAGGATCTTACAGAGAGCACAGGTTGGAGACTGTGGTGCAGAAGGACTGTTGCAGAGAGCAGACGTTGAAGACTGGGTTCCAGAAGGATCGTTGCAGAGAGCAGAGTTTGGATACTGGGGTTTGGATACTGGAGAATTGGGTGGAGAAGAATCGTTGCAGAGAGAATAGGTTGGAGACTATTGTGCAGAAGGACTGTTACAGAGTGCAGAGTTTAAAGACTTGGTTGCAAAAGGATCTTACAGAGAGCAGATTTGGGAGACTGAGGTGCAGAAAGACTGTTAGGAGAGCAGAGGTAAGAGACTGGGGTGCAGAAGGACTGTTACAGATAGCAGAAATTGGATGCAAGTTTGCAGAAGTATCTTTCAGAGGTTGGAGACTGGGGTCCAGAAGGATCGTTGCAGAGAGCAGAGTTTGGAGACTGGGTTGCAGAAGGCCGGTTACAGACAGCAGAGGTTTGAGACTGGGGTGCAGAAGGACTGTTGTAGAGAGCAGAGTTTGGAGACTGGAGTGCAGAAGGAGTGTTGCAGAGAGCAGAGTTTGCAGAGTGGAGTTCAGAAGGACTGTTGCAGAGAGCAGAGTTTAGAGTCTGATGTGCAAAAAGAATCTTAAAGAGAGAAGAGTTTGGAGACTGGCGTGCAGAAGGACTGTTACAGAGAGCAGGCTTTGGAGACTGGGGTTCAGATTGGTCTTAAAGAGAGCAGAATTTGGAGACTGAGGTGCAGAAGAACTTTTGCAGAGATCAGAGGTTGGATACTCGGGTGCAGTAAGATCATTGCAGAGAGCAGTGGTTGGAGACTGGGGTGCAGAAGGATTTTGGGAGAGAGTAGATTTTGAAGACTGGGGTGCATAAGGCCTGCTACAGAAAGCATAGTTTGGAGACTGAGGTGCAGAAAAACTGTTACAGAAAGCAGAGGTTGGAAATTGAGGTTCAGAAGAACCGTTACAGATACCAGAGTTTGGAGACTGTGGTATAGAAAAACTGTTACAGAGCGCAGAGGTTGGAGACTGGGGTGCAGAAGGACTGTTTCAGAGAGCAGAGGTTGGAGACTGGGGTCTAGAAGGATCTTGCAGAGAGTAGATTTTGAAGACTGGGGTGCAGAAAGACTGTTACAGAGAGCAGAGTTTGGATACTGGGGTTCAGATGGATCATACAGAGAGCAGAGTTTGGAGACTGGGGTTAAAATTGACTGTTGCAGAGAGTAGAGCTTGGAGACTGGAGTGCAGAAGGACTCTTACAGAGAGCAGAGTTTAGAGACTGGGGTGCAGAAGAATCTTACAGAGAGCAGAGTTTTGAGACTGGGGTGCAGACGAACTGTTGCAAGGAGCAGAGGTTTGACAATGGGGTGCAGAAGGATCGTTGCCGAGAGAAAGGTTTGGAGACTGGGGTGCAGAAGGCCTGTTAAAGAGAGCAGAGTTTTGAGACTTTGGTGCAGAAGGCCTGCTACAAACAACAGAGTTTGGAGACTGGGGTGCAGAAGAACCATTACAGAGAGCAGAGTTTGGAGATTGCAGTACAGAAGGACTGTTACACAGAGCATAGTTTGGAGACTGGGGAGTAGAAGGTCTTTTGTAGAGAACAGAGGTTGGAGACTTGGGTGCTACAGGATCGTTGAAGAAAAAAGAGGTTGGAGTCTGGGGTGGAGAAGGATTGTTGTAGAGAACAGAGTTTGGAAACTGGTGTGCAGAAGGATCTAAGAAAGAGCAGAGCTTGGAGACTGAGGTGCAGAAGATTGTTGCAGAGAGCAGAATTTGGAGACTGAGGTTAAGAAGGACTGTTATAGAGAGTAGAGGTTGTAGATATGGGTCCAAAATTTCTGATACAGAGAGCAGAAGTTGGAGACTGCGGTGTAGAAGGACTGTTACAAAGAGTAGAGTTTGGAGACAGGGTTCCAGAAGGATCTTAAAGAGAGCAGAG
>NW_027525693.1:0-16824 GCF_052094955.1 Ictidomys tridecemlineatus | reverse complement strand
GATGCATGTATTTGGAACTCTAAATCAAACACGGTTTGTGCTAGCTCTTTGAAACTTGACACAATAAAGCAGTTTCAAGTTCTATCTCTATGGTTTGTTTCCTCTTGATGTAGCCCTAAGCAGAGACTGGCGAGAATCACTTTCATGGAAAGGGCCTGCCAAGCTTCCAAAAAACTACGAGTTGCCTGAAATCTCAGCAAACACTTTTTCACCCAATCTTGATGATACTTTCAGGTAATGATCAGTACAGCAAGCCCACTTGGCTCGCCAAATTTCGTTCTTCTAGGTTAAACCGTTCGTTGGCAGTAACTGGTTTCATTTTGAGGTTTCACTCTGTTTTCTCCTATAGGGATACATGTATTTGGAACTCTAAATCAAACACGGTTTGTGCTAGCTCTTTGAAACTTGACACAATAAAGCAGTTTCAAGTTCTATCTCTATGGTTTGTTTCCTCTTGATGTAGCCCTAAGCAGAGACTGGCGAGAATCACTTTCATGGAAAGGGCCTGCCAAGCTTCCAAAAAACTACGAGTTGCCTGAAATCTCAGCAAACACTTTTTCACCCAATCTTGATGATACTTTAAGGTAATGATCAGTACACCAAGCCCACTTGGCTCGCCAAATTTCGTTCTTCTAGGTTAAACCGTTTGTTGGCAGTAACCGGTTTCATTTTGAGGTTTCACTCTGTTTTCTCCTATAGGGATACATGTATTTGGAACTCTAAATCAAACACGGTTTGTGCTAGCTCTTTGAAACTTGACACAATAAAGCAGTTTCAAGTTCTATCTCTATGGTTTGTTTGCTGTTGATGTAGCCCTAAGCAGAGACTGGCGAGAATCACTTTCATGGAAAGGGCCTGCCAAGCTTCCAAAAAACTACGAGTTGCCTGAAATCTCAGCAAACACTTTTTCACCCAATCTTGATGATACTTTCAGGTAATGATCAGTACAGCAAGCCCACTTGGCTAGCCAAATTTCGTTCTTCTAGGTTAAACCGTTCCTTGGCAGTAACCGGTTTCATTTTGAGGTTTCACTCTGTTTTCTCCTATAGGGATACATGTATTTGGAACTCTAAATCAAACACGGTTTGTGCTAGCTCTTTGAAACTTGACACAATAAAGCAGTTTCAAGTTCTATCTCTATGGTTTGTTTGCTGTTGATGTAGCCCTAAGCAGAGACTGGCGAGAATCACTTTCATGGAAAGGGCCTGCCAAGCTTCCAAAAAACTACGAGTTGCCTGAAATCTCAGCGAACACTTTTTCACCCAATCTTGATGATACTTTCAGGTAATGATCAGTACACCAAGCCCACTTGGCTCGCCAAATTTCGTTCTTCTAGGTTAAACCGTTCGTTGGCAGTAACCGGTTTCATTTTGAGGTTTCACTCTGTTTTCTCCTATACGGATGCATGTATTTGGAACTCTAAATCAAACACGGTTTGTGCTAGCTCTTTGAAACTTGACACAATAAAGCAGTTTCAAGTTCTATCTCTATGGTTTGTTTGCTGTTGATGTAGCCCTAAGCAGAGACTGGCGAGAATCACTTTCATGGAAAGGGCCTGCCAAGCTTCCAAAAAACTACGAGTTGCCTGAAATCTCAGCAAACACTTTTTCACCCAATCTTGATGATACTTTCAGGTAATGATCCGTACACCAAGCCCACTTGGCTCGCCAAATTTCGTTCTTCTAGGTTAAACCGTTCGTTGGCAGTAACGGGTTTCATTTTGAGGTTTCACTCTCTTTTCTCCTATAGGGATACATGTATTTGGAACTCTAAATCAAACACGGTTTGTGCTAGCTCTTTGAAACTTGACACAATAAAGCAGTTTCAAGTTCTCTCTCTATGGTTTGTTTGCTGTTGATGTAGCCCTAAGCAGAGAATGGCGAGAATCACTTTCATGGAAAGGGCCTGCCAAGCTTCCAAAAAACTACGAGTTGCCTGAAATCTCAGCAAACACTTTTTCACCCAATCTTGATGATACTTTCAGGTAATGATCAGTACACCAAGCCCACTTGGCTCGCCAAATTTCGTTCTTCTAGGTTAAACCATTCGTTGGCAGTAACCGGTTTCATTTTGAGGTTTCACTCTGTTTTCTCCTAGAGGGATACATGTATTTGGAACTCTAAATCAAACACGGTTTGTGCTACCTCTTTGAAACTTGACACAATAAAGCAGTTTCAAGTTCTCTCTACATGGTTTGTTTGCTGTTGATGTAGCCCTACGCAGAGACTGGCGAGAATCACTTTCATGGAAAGAGCCTGCCAAGCTTCCAAAAAACTACGAGTTTCCTGAAATCTCAGCAAACACTTTTTCACCCAATCTTGATGATACTTTCAGGTAATGATCAGTTACACCAAGCCAACTTGGCTCGCCAAATTTCGTTCTTCTAGGTTAAACCGTTCGTTGGCAGTAACCGGTTTCATTTTGAGGTTTCACTGTGTTTTCTCCTATAGGGATACATGTATTTGGAACTCTAAATCAAACACGGTTTGTGCTAGCTCTTTGAAACGTGACACAATAAAGCAGTTTCAAGTTCTCTCTCTATGGTTTGTTTGCTGTTGATGTAGCCCTAAGCAGAGACTGGCGAGAATCACTTTCATGGAAAGGGCCTGCCAAGCTTCCAAAAAACTACGAGTTGCCTAAAATCTCAGCAAACACTTTTTCACCCAATCTTGATGATACTTTCAGGTAATGATCAGTACACCAAGCCCACTTGGCTCGCTAAATTTCGTTCTTCTAGGTTAAACCGTTCGTTGGCAGTAACCGGTTTCATTTTGAGGTTTCACTCTGTTTTCTCCTATAGGGATACATGTATTTGGAACTCTAAATCAAACACGGTTTGTGCTAGCTCTTTGAAACTTGACACAATAAAGCAGTTTCAAGTTCTATCTCTATGGTTTGTTTCCTCTTGATGTAGCCCTAAGCAGAGACTGGCGAGAATCACTTTCATGGAAAGGGCCTGCCAAGCTTCCAAAAAACTACGAGTTGCCTGAAATCTCAGCAAACACTTTTTCACCCAATCTTGATGATACTTTCAGGTAATGATCAGTACAGCAAGCCCACTTGGCTCGCCAAATTTCGTTCTTCTAGGTTAAACCGTTCGTTGGCAGTAACCGGTTTCATTTTGAGGTTTCACTCTGTTTTCTCCTATAGGGATACATGTATTTGGAACTCTAAATCAAACACGGTTTGTGCTAGCTCTTTGAAACTTGACACAATAAAGCAGTTTCAAGTTCTATCTCTATGGTTTGTTTCCTGTTGATGTAGCCCTAAGCAGAGACTGGAGAGAATCACTTTCATGGAAAGGGCCTGCCAAGCTTCCAAAAAACTACGAGTTGCCTGAAATCTCAGCAAACACTTTTTCACCCAATCTTGATGATACTTTCAGGTAATGATCAGTACACCAAGCCCACTTGGCTCGCCAAATTTCGTTCTTCTAGGTTAAACCGTTCGTTGGCAGTAACCGGTTTCATTTTGAGGTTTCACTCTGTTTTCTCCTATAGGGATACATGTATTTAGAACTCTAAATCAAACACGGTTTGTGCTAGCTCTTTTAAACTTGACACAATAAAGCAGTTTCAAGTTCTATCTCTATGGTTTCTTTGCTGTTGATGTAGCCCTAAGCAGAGAATGGCGAGAATCACTTTCATGGAAAGGGCCTGCCAAGCTTCCAAAAAACTACGAGTTACCTGAAATCTCAGCAAAAAACTTTTTCACCCAATCTTGATGATACTTTCAGGTAATGATCAGTACACCAAGCCCACTTGGCTTGCCAAATTTCGTTCTTCTAGGTTAAACCGTTCGTTGGCAGTAACTGGTTTCATTTTGAGGTTTCACTCTGTTTTCTCCTATAGGGATACATGTATTTGGAACTCTAAATCAAACACGGTTTGTGCTAGCTCTTTGAAACTTGACACAATAAAGCAGTTTCAAGTTCTCTCTCTATGGTTTGTTTGCTGTTGATGTAGCCCTAAGCAGAGACTGGCGAGAATCACTTTCATGGAAAGGGCCTGCCAAGCTTCCAAAAAACTACGAGTTGCCTGAAATCTCAGCAAACAATTTTTCACCCAATCTTGATGATACTTTCAGGTAATGATCAGTACAGCAAGCCCACTTGGCTCGCCAAATTTCGTTCTTCTAGGTTAAACCGTTCGTTGGCAGTAACCGGTTTCATTTTGAGGTTTCACTCTGTTTTCTCCTATAGGGATACATGTATTTGGAACTCTAAATCAAACACGGTTTGTGCTAGCTCTTTGAAACTTGACACAATAAAGCAGTTTCAAGTTCTATCTCTATGGTTTGTTTCCTGTTGATGTAGCCCTAAGCAGAGACTGGCGAGAATCACTTTCATGGAAAGGGCCTGCCAAGCTTCCAAAAAACTACGAGTTGCCTGAAATCTCAGCAAACACTTTTTCACCCAATCTTGATGATACTTTCAGGTAATGATCAGTACAGCAAGCCCACTTGGCTCGCCAAATTTCGTTCTTCTAGGTTAAACCGTTCGTTGGCAGTAACCGGTTTCATTTTGAGGTTTCACTCTGTTTCTCCTATAGGGATACATGTATTTGGAACTCTAAATCAAACACGGTTTGTGCTAGCTCTTTGAAACTTGACACAATAAAGCAGTTTCAAGTTCTATCTCTATGGTTTGTTTGCTGTTGATGTAGCCCTAAGCAGAGACTGGCGAGAATCACTTTCATGGAAAGGGCCTGCCAAGCTTCCAAAAAACTACGAGTTTCCTGAAATCTCAGCAAACACTTTTTCACCCAATCTTGATGATACTTTCAGGTAATGATCAGTACACCAAGCCCACTTGGCTCGCCAAATTTCGTTCTTCTAGGTTAAACCGTTCGTTGGCAGTAACTGGTTTCATTTTGAGGTTTCACTCTGTTTTCTCCTATAGGGATACATGTATTTGGAACTCTAAATCAAACACGGTTTGTGCTAGCTCTTTGAAACTTGACACAATAAAGCAGTTTCAAGTTCTATCTCTATGGTTTGTTTGCTGTTGATGTAGTCCTAAGCAGAGACTGGCGAGAATCAGTTTCATGGAAAGGGCCTGCCAAGCTTCCAAAAAACTACGAGTTGCCTGAAATCTCAGCAAACACTTTTTCACCCAATCTTGATGATACTTTCAGGTAATGATTAGTACAGCAAGCCCACTTGGCTCGCCAAATTTCGTTCTTCTAGGTTAAACCGTTCGTTGGCAGTAACCGGTTTCATTTTGAGGTTTCACTCTGTTTTCTCCTATAGGGATACATGTATTTGAAACTCTAAATCAAACACGGTTTGTGCTAGCTCTTTGAAACTTGACACAATAAAGCAGTTTCAAGTTCTATCTCTATGGTTTCTTTGGCTGTTGATGCAGCCCTAAGCAGAGACTG
This sequence comes from Ictidomys tridecemlineatus, assembly GCF_052094955.1. Taxonomy (NCBI): domain Eukaryota; kingdom Metazoa; phylum Chordata; class Mammalia; order Rodentia; family Sciuridae; genus Ictidomys; species Ictidomys tridecemlineatus. The sequence continues at coordinate 11,443 of NW_027525693.1, read as the reverse complement.
GCGAGAATCACTTTCATGGAAAGGGCCTGCCAAGCTTCCAAAAAACTACGAGTTGCCTGAAATCTCAGCAAACACTTTTTCACCCAATCTTGATGATACTTTCAGGTAATGATCAGTACACCAAGCCCACTTGGCTCGCCAAATTTCGTTCTTCTAGGTTAAACCGTTCGTTGGCAGTAACCGGTTTCATTTTGAGGTTTCACTCTGTTTTCTCCTATAGGGATGCATGTATTTGGAACTCTAAATCAAACACGGTTTGTGCTAGCTCTTTGAAAACTTGACACAATAAAGCAGATTCAAGTTCTATCTCTATGGTTTGTTTCCTCTTGATGTAGCCCTAAGCAGAGACTGGCGAGAATCACTTTCATGGAAAGGGCCTGCCAAGCTTCCAAAAAACTACGAGTTGCCTGAAATCTCAGCAAACACTTTTTCACCCAATCTTGATGATACTTTCAGGTAATGATCAGTACAGCAAGCCCACTTGGCTCGCCAAATTTCGTTCTTCTAGGTTAAACCGTTCGTTGGCAGTAACCGGTTTCATTTTGAGGTTTCCCTCTGTTTTCTCCTATAGGGATACATGTATTTGGAACTCTAAATCAAACACGGTTGTGCTAGCTCTTTGAAACTTGACACAATAAAGCAGTTTCAAGTTGTATCTCTATGGTTTGTTTGCTGTTGATGTAGCCCTAAGCAGAGACTGGCGAGAATCACTTTCATGGAAAGGGCCTGCCAAGCTTCCAAAAAACTACGAGTTGCCTGAAATCGCAGCAAACACTTTTTCACCCAATCTTGATGATACTTTCAGGTAATGATCAGTACACCAATCCCACTTGGCTCACCAAATTTCGTTCTTCTAGGTTAAACCGTTCGTTGGCAGTAACCGGTTTCATTTTGAGGTTTCACTCTGTTTTCTCCTATAGGGATACATGTATTTGGAACTCTAAATCAAACACGGTTTGTGCTAGCTCTTTGAAACTTGACACAATAAAGCAGTTTCAAGTTCTATCTCTATGATTTGTTTCCTCTTGATGTAGCCCTAAGCAGAGACTGGCGAGAATCACTTTCATGGGAAAGGGCCTGCCAAGCTTCCAAAAAACTACGAGTTGCCTGAAATCTCAGCAAACACTTTTTCACCCAATCTTGATGATACTTTCAGGTAATGATCAGTACACCAAGCCCACTTGGCTCGCCAAATTTCGTTCTTCTAGGTTAAACCATTCGTTGGCAGTAACCGGTTTCATTTTGAGGTTTCACTCTGTTTTCTCCTATAGGGATACATGTATTTGGAACTCTAAATCAAACACGGTTTGTGCTAGCTCTTTGAAACTTGACACAATAAAGCAGTTTCAAGTTCTATCTCTATGGTTTGTTTCCTGTTGATGTAGCCCTAAGCAGAGACTGGAGAGAATCACTTTCATGGAAAGGGCCTGCCAAGCTTCCAAAAAACTACGAGTTGCCTGAAATCTCAGCAAACACTTTTTCACCCAATCTTGATGATACTTTCAGGTAATGATCAGTACACCAAGCCCACTTGGCTCGCCAAATTTCGTTCTTCTAGGTTAAACCGTTCGTTGGCAGTAACCGGTTTCATTTTGAGGTTTCACTCTGTTTTCTCCTATAGGGATACATGTATTTAGAACTCTAAATCAAACACGGTTTGTGCTAGCTCTTTGAAACTTGACACAATAAAGCAGTTTCAAGTTCTATCTCTATGGTTTCTTTGCTGTTGATGTAGCCCTAAGCAGAGAATGGCGAGAATCACTTTCATGGAAAGGGCCTGCCAAGCTTCCAAAAAACTACGAGTTACCTGAAATCTCAGCAAAAACTTTTTCACCCAATCTTGATGATACTTTCAGGTAATGATCAGTACACCAAGCCCACTTGGCTCGCCAAATTTCGTTCTTCTAGGTTAAACCGTTCGTTGGCAGTAACTGGTTTCATTTTGAGGTTTCACTCTGTTTTCTCCTATAGGGATACATGTATTTGGAACTCTAAATCAAACACGGTTTGTGCTAGCTCTTTGAAACTTGACACAATAAAGCAGTTTCAATTTCTCTCTCTATGGTTTGTTTGCTGTTTATGTAGCCCTAAGCAGAGACTGGCGAGAATCACTTTCATGGAAAGGGCCTGCCAAGCTTCCAAAAAACTACGAGTTGCCTGAAATCTCAGCAAACACTTTTTCACCCAATCTTGATGATACTTTCAGGTAATGATCAGTACACCAAGCCCACTTGGCTCGCCAAATTTCGTTCTTCTAGGTTAAACCGTTCGTTGGCAGTAACCGGTTTCATTTTGAGGTTTCACTCTGTTTTCTCCTATAGGGATACATGTATTTGGAACTCTAAATCAAACACGGTTTGTGCTAGCTCTTTGAAACTTGACACAATAAAGCAGTTTCAAGTTCTATCTCTATGGTTTGTTTCCTGTTGATGTAGCCCTAAGCAGAGACTGGCGAGAATCACTTTCATGGAAAGGGCCTGCCAAGCTTCCAAAAAACTACGAGTTGCCTGAAATCTCAGCAAACACTTTTTCACCCAATCTTGATGATACTTTCAGGTAATGATCAGTACAGCAAGCCCACTTGGCTCGCCAAATTTCGTTCTTCTAGGTTAAACCGTTCCTTGGCAGTAACCGGTTTCATTTTGAGGTTTCACTCTGTTTTCTCCTATAGGGATACATGTATTTGGAACTCTAAATCAAACACGGTTTGTGCTAGCTCTTTGAAACTTGACACAATAAAGCAGTTTCAAGTTCTATCTCTATGGTTTGTTTGCTGTTGATGTAGCCCTAAGCAGAGACTGGCGAGAATCACTTTCATGGAAAGGGCCTGCCAAGCTTCCAAAAAACTACGAGTTGCCTGAAATCTCAGCAAACACTTTTTCACCCAATCTTGATGATACTTTCAGGTAATGATCAGTACACCAAGCCCACTTGGCTCGCCAAATTTCGTTCTTCTAGGTTAAACCGTTCGTTGGCAGTAACCGGTTTCATTTTGAGGTTTCACTCTGTTTTCTTCTATAGGGATACATGTATTTGGAACTCTAAATCAAACACGGTTTGTGCTAGCTCTTTGAAACTGACACAATAAAGCAGTTTCAAGTTCTATCTCTATGGTTTGTTTGCTGTTGATGTAGCCCTAAGCAGAGACTGGCGAGAATCACTTTCATGGAAAGGGCCTGCCAAGCTTCCAAAAAACTACGAGTTGCCTGAAATCTCAGCAAACACTTTTTCACCCAATCTTGATGATACTTTCAGGTAATGATCAGTACACCAAGCCCACTTGGCTCGCCAAATTTCGTTCTTCTAGGTTAATCCGTTCGTTGGCAGTAACCGGTTTCATTTTGAGGTTTCACTCTGTTTTCTCCTATAGGGATACATGTATTTGGAACTCTAAATCAAACACGGTTTGTGCTAGCTCTTTGAAACTTGACACAATAAAGCAGTTTCAAGTTCTATCTCTATTGTTTGTTTGCTGTTGATGTAGCCCTAAGCAGAGACTGGCGAGAATCACTTTCATGGAAAGGGCCTGCCAAGCTTCCAAAAAACTACGAGTTGCCTGAAATCTCAGCAAACACTTTTTCACCCAATCTTGATGATACTTTCAGGTAATGATCAGTACAGCAAGCCCACTTGGCTCGCCAAATTTCGTTCTTCTAGGTTAAACCGTTCCTTGGCAGTAACCGGTTTCATTTTGAGGTTTCACTCTGTTTTCTCCTATAGGGATACATGTATTTGGAACTCTAAATCAAACACGGTTTGTGCTAGCTCTTTGAAACTTGAAACAATAAAGCAGTTTCAAGTTCTATTTCTATGGTTTGTTTTCTGTTGATGTAGCCCTAAGCAGAGACTGGCGAGAATCACTTTCATGAAAAGGGCCTGCCAAGCTTCCCAAAAAACTACGAGTTGCCTGAAATCTCAGCAAACACTTTTTCACCCCATCTTGATACTTTCAGGTAATGATCAGTACACCAAGCCCACTTGGCTCGCCAAATTTCGTTCTTCTAGGTTAAACCGTTCGTTGGCAGTAACCGGTTTCATTTTGAGGTTTCACTCTGTTTTCTCCTATAGGGATACATGTATTTGGAACTCTAAATCAAACACGGTTTGTGCTAGCTCTTTGAAACTTGACACAATAAAGCAGTTTCAAGTTCTCTCTCTATGGTTTGTTTGCTGTTGATGTAGCCCTAAGCAGAGACTGGCGAGAATCACTTTAATGGAAAGGGCCTGCCAAGCTTCCAAAAAATTACGAGTTGCCTGAAATCTCAGCAAACACTTTTTCACCCAATCTTGATGATACTTTCAGGTAATGATCAGTACACCAAGACCACTTGGCTCGCCAAATTTCGTTCTTCTAGGTTAAACCGTTCGTTGGAAGTAACCGGTTTCATTTTGAGGTTTCACTCTGTTTTCTCCTATAGGGATACATGTATTTGGAACTCTAAATCAAACACGGTTTGTGCTAGCTCTTTGAAACTTGACACAATTAATCAGTTTCAAGGTCTCTCTCTATGGTTTGTTTGCTGTTGATGTAGCCCTAAGCAGAGACTGGCGAGAATCACTTTCATGGAAAGGGCCTGCCAAGCTTCCAAAAAACAACGAGTTGCCTGAAATCTCAGCAAACACTTTTTCACCCAATCTTGATGATACTTTCAGGTAATGATCAGTACACCAAGCCCACTAGGCTGGCCAAATTTCGTTCTTCTAGGTTAAACCGTTCGTTGGCAGTAACCGGTTTCATTTTGAGGTTTCACTCTGTTTTCTCCTATAGGGATACATGTATTTGGAACTCTAAATCAAACACGGTTTGTGCTAGCTCTTTGAAACTTGACACAATAAAGCAGTTTCAAGTTCTATCTCTATGGTTTGTTTGCTGTTGATGTAGCCCTAAGCAGAGACTGGCGAGAATCACTTTCATGGAAAGGGCCTGCCAAGCTTCCAAAAAACTACGAGTTGCCTGAAATCTCAGCAAACACTTTTTCACCCAATCTTGATGATACTTTCAGGTAATGATCAGTACACCAAGCCCACTTGGCTCGCCAAATTTCGTTCTTCTAGGTTAAACCGTTCGTTGGCAGTAACCGGTTTCATTTTGAGGTTTCACTCTGTTTTCTCCTATAGGGATACATGTATTTGGAAGTCTAAATCAAACACGGTTTGTGCTAGCTCTTTGAAACTTGACACAATAAAGCAGTTTCAAGTTCTATCTCTATGGTTTGTTTGCTGTTGATGTAGCCCGAAGCAGAGACTGGCGAGAATCACTTTCATGGAAAGGGCCTGCCAAGCTTCCAAAAAACTACGAGTTGCCTGAAATCTCAGCAAACACTTTTTCACCCAATCTTGATGATACTTTCAGGTAATGATCAGTACACCAAGCCCACTTGGCTCGCCAAATTTCGTTCTTCTAGGTTAAACCGTTCGTTGGCAGTAACAGGTTTCATTTTGAGGTTTCACTCTGTTTTCTCCTATAGGGATACATGTATTTGGAACTCTAAATCAAACACGGTTTGTGCTAGCTCTTTGAAACTTGACACAATAAAGCAGTTTCAAGTTCTATCTCTATGGTTTGTTTGCTGTTGATGTAGCCCTAAGCAGAGACTGGCGAGAATCACTTTCATGGAAAGGGCCTGCCAAGCTTCCAAAAAACTACGAGTTGCCTGAAATCTCAGCAAACACTTTTTCACCCAATCTTGATGATACTTTCAGGTAATGATCAGTACACCAATCCCACTTGGCTCGCCAAATTTTGTTCTTCTAGGTTAAACCGTTCGTTGGCAGTAACCGGTTTCATTTTGAGGTTTCACTCTGTTTTCTCCTATAGGGATACATGTATTTGGAACTCTAAATCAAACACGGTTTGTGCTAGCTCTTTGAAACTTGACACAATAAAGCAGTTTCAAGTTCTATCTCTATGGTTTGTTTGCTGTTGATGTAGCCCTAAGCAGAGACTGGCAAGAATCACTTTCATGGAATGGGCCTGCCAAGCTTCCAAAAAACTACGAGTTGCCTGAAATCTCAGCAAACAATTTTTCACCCAATCTTGATGATACTTTCAGGTAATGATCAGTACACCAAGCCCACTTGGCTCGCCAAATTTCGTTCTTCTAGGTTAAACCGTTCGTTGGCAGTAACCGGTTTCATTTTGAGGTTTCCCTCTGTTTTCTCCTATAGGGATACATGTATTTGGAACTCTAAATCAAACACGGTTTGTGCTAGCTCTTTAAAACTTGACACAATAAAGCAGTTTCAAGTTCTATATCTATGGTTTGTTTGCTGTTGATGTAGCCCTAAGCAGAGACTGTCGAGAATCACTTTCATGGAAAGGGCCTGCCAAGCTTCCAAAAAACTACGAGTTGCCTGAAATCTCAGCAAACACTTTTTGTCCCAATCTTGATGATACTTTCAGGTAATGATCAGTACACCAAGCCCACTTGGCTCGCCAAATTTCGTTCTTCTAGGTTAAACCGTTCGTTGGCAGTAACCGGTTTCATTTTGAGGTTTCACTCTGTTTTCTCCTATAGGGATACATGTATTTGGAACTCTAAATCAAACACGGTTTGTGCTAGCTCTTTGAAACTTGACACAATAAAGCAGTTTCAAGTTCTATCTCTATGGTTTGTTTGCTGTTGATGTAGCCCTAAGCAGAGACTGGCGAGAATCACTTTCATGGAAAGGGCCTGCCAAGCTTCCAAAAAACTACGAGTTGCCTGAAATCTCAGCAAACACTTTTTCACCCAATCTTGATGATACTTTCAGGTAATGATCAGTACAGCAAGCCCACTTGGCTCGCCAAATTTCGTTCTTCTAGGTTAAACCGTTCGTTGGCAGTAACCGGTTTCATTTTGAGGTTTCACTCTGTTTTCTCCTATAGGGATACATGTATTTGGAACTCTAAATCAAACACGGTTTGTGCTAGCTCTTTGAAACTTGACACAATAAAGCAGTTTCAAGTTCTATTTCTATGGTTTGTTTTCTGTTGATGTAGCCCTAAGCAGAGACTGGCGAGAATCACTTTCATGAAAAGGGCCTGCCAAGCTTCCAAAAAAACTACGAGTTGCCTGAAATCTCAGCAAACACTTTTTCACCCCATCTTGATACTTTCAGGTAATGATCAGTACACCAAGCCCACTTGGCTCGCCAAATTTCGTTCTTCTAGGTTAAACCGTTCGTTGGCAGTAACCGGTTTCATTTTGAGGTTTCACTCTGTTTTCTCCTATAGGGATACATGTATTTGGAACTCTAAATCAAACACGGTTTGTGCTAGCTCTATGAAACTTGACACAATAAAGCAGTTTCAAGTTCTCTCTCTATGGTTTGTTTGCTGTTGATGTAGCCCTAAGCAGAGACTGGCGAGAATCACTTTCATGGAAAGGGCCTGCCAAGCTTCCAAAAAACTACGAGTTGCCTGAAATCTCAGCAAATGCTTTTTCACCCAATCTTGATGATACTTTCAGGTAATGATCAGTACACCAAGCCCACTTGGCTCGCCAAATTTCGTTCTTCTAGGTTAAACCGTTCGTTGGCAGTAACCGGTTTCATTTTGAGGTTTCACTCTGTTTTCTCCTATAGGGATACATGTATTTGGAAGTCTAAATCAAACACGGTTTGTGCTAGCTCTTTGAAACTTGACACAATAAAGCAGTTTCAAGTTCTATCTCTATGGTTTTGTTTGCTGTTGATGTAGCCCGAAGCAGAGACTGGCGAGAATCACTTTCATGGAAAGGGCCTGCCAAGCTTCCAAAAAACTACGAGTTGCCTGAAATCTCAGCAAACACTTTTTCACCCAATCTTGATGATACTTTCAGGTAATGATCAGTACACCAAGCCCACTTGGCTCGCCAAATTTCGTTCTTCTAGGTTAAACCGTTCGTTGGCAGTAACAGGTTTTCATTTTGAGGTTTCACTCTGTTTTCTCCTATAGGGATACATGTATTTGGAACTCTAAATCAAACACGGTTTGTGCTAGCTCTTTGAAACTTGACACAATAAAGCAGTTTCAAGTTCTATCTCTATGGTTTGTTTGCTGTTGATGTAGCCCTAAGCAGAGACTGGCGAGAATCACTTTCATGGAAAGGGCCTGCCAAGCTTCCAAAAAACTACGAGTTGCCTGAAATCTCAGCAAACACTTTTTCACCCAATCTTGATGATACATTCAGGTAATGATCAGTACACCAATCCCACTTGGCTCGCCAAATTTTGTTCTTCTAGGTTAAACCGTTCGTTGGCAGTAACCGGTTTCATTTTGAGGTTTCACTCTGTTTTCTCCTATAGGGATACATGTATTTGGAACTATAAATCAAACACGGTTTCTGCTAGCTCTTTGAAACTTGACACAATAAAGCAGTTTCAAGTTCTATCTCTATGGTTTGTTTGCTGTTGATGTAGCCCTAAGCAGAGACTGGCAAGAATCACTTTCATGGAATGGGCCTGCCAAGCTTCCAAAAAACTACGAGTTGCCTGAAATCTCAGCAAACACTTTTTCACCCAATCTTGATGATACTTTCAGGTAATGATCAGTACACCAAGCCCACTTGGCTCGCCAAATTTCGTTCTTCTAGGTTAAACCGTTCGTTGGCAGTAACCGGTTTCATTTTGAGGTTTCCCTCTGTTTTCTCCTATAGGGATACATGTATTTGGAACTCTAAATCAAACACGGTTTGTGCTAGCTCTTTAAAACTTGACACAATAAAGCAGTTTCAAGTTCTATATCTATGGTTTGTTTGCTGTTGATGTAGCCCTAAGGAGAGACTGGCGAGAATCACTTTCATGGAAAGGGCCTGCCAAGCTTCCAAAAAACTACGAGTTGCCTGAAATCTCAGCAAACACTTTTTCTCCCAATCTTGATGATACTTTCAGGTAATGATCAGTACACCAAGCCCACTTGGCTCGCCAAATTTCGTTCTTCTAGGTTAAACCGTTCGTTGGCAGTAACCGGTTTCATTTTGAGGTTTCACTCTGTTTTCTCCTATAGGGATACATGTATTTGGAACTCTAAATCAAACACGGTTTGTGCTAGCTCTTTGAAACTTGACACAATAAAGCAGTTTCAAGTTCTATCTCTATGGTTTGTTTGCTGTTGATGTAGCCCTAAGCAGAGACTGGCGAGAATCACTTTCATGGAAAGGGCCTGCCAAGCTTCCAAAAAACTACGAGTTGCCTGAAATCTCAGCAAACACTTTTTCACCCAATCTTGATGATACTTTCAGGTAATGATCAGTACACCAAGCCCACTTGGCTCGCCAAATTTCGTTCTTCTAGGTTAAACCGTTCGTTGGCAGTAACCGGTTTCATTTTGAGGTTTCACTCTGTTTTCTCCTATAGGGATACATGTATTTGGAACTCTAAATCAAACACGGTTTGTGCTAGCTCTTTGAAACTTGACACAATAAAGCAGTTTCAAGTTCTATCTCTATGGTTTGTTTGCTGTTGATGTAGCCCTAAGCAGAGACTGGCGAAAATCACTTTCATGGAAAGGGCCTGCCAAGCTTCCAAAAAACTACGAGTTGCCTGAAATCTCAGCAAACACTTTTTCACCCAATCTTGATGATACTTTCAGGTAATGATCAGTACACCAAGCCCACTTGGCTCGCCAAATTTCGTTCTTCTAGGTTAAACCGTTCGTTGGCAGTAACTGGTTTCATTTTGAGGTTTCCCTCTGTTTTCTCCTATAGGGATACATGTATTTGGAACTCTAAATCAAACACGGTTTGTGCTAGCTCTTTGAAACTTGACACAATAAAGCAGTTTCAAGTTCTATCTCTATGGTTTTGTTTGCTGTTGATGTAGCCCTAAGCAGAGACTGGCGAGAATCACTTTCATGGAAAGGGCCTGCCAAGCTTCCAAAAAACTACGAGTTGCCTGAAATCTCAGCAAACACTTTTTCACCCAATCTTGATGATACTTTCAGGTAATGATCAGTACACCAAGCCCACTTGGCTCGCCAAATTTCGTTCTTCTAGGTTAAACCGTTCGTTGGCAGTAACCGGTTTCATTTTGATGTTTCACTCTGTTTTCTCCTATAGGGATACATGTATTTGGAACTCTAAATCAAACACGGTTTGTGCTAGCTCTTTGAAACTTGACACAATAAAGCAGTTTCAAGTTCTATCTCTATGGTTTGTTTGCTGTTGATGTAGCCCTAAGCAGAGACTGGCGAGAATCACTTTCATGGAAAGGGCCTGCCAAGCTTCCAAAAAACTACGAGTTGCCTGAAATCTCAGCAAACACTTTTTCACCCAATCTTGATGATACTTTCAGGTAATGATCAGTACACCAAGCCCACTTGGCTCGCCAAATTTCGTTCTTCTAGGTTAAACCGTTCGTTGGCAGTAACCGGTTTCATTTTGAGGTTTCCCTCTGTTTTCTCCTATAGGGATACATGTATTTGGAACTCTAAATCAAACACGGTTTGTGCTAGCTCTTTGAAACTTGACACAATAAAGCAGTTTCAAGTTCTATCTCTATGGTTTGTTTGCTGTTGATGTAGCCCTAAGCAGAGACTGGCGAGAATCACTTTCATGGAAAGGGCCTGCCAAGCTTCCAAAAAACTACGAGTTGCCTGAAATCTCAGCAAACACTTTTTCACCCAATCTTGATGATACTTTCAGGTAATGATCAGTACACCAAGCCCACTTGGCTCGCCAAATTTCGTTCTTCTAGGTTAAACCGTTCGTTGGCAGTAACCGGTTTCATTTTGAGGTTTCACTCTGTTTTCTCCTATAGGGATACATGTATTTGGAACTCTAAATCAAACACGGTTTGTGCTAGCTCTTTGAAACTTGACACAATAAAGCAGTTTCAAGTTCTATCTCTATGGTTTGTTTGCTGTTGATGTAGCCCTAAGCAGAGACTGGCGAGAATCACTTTCATGGAAAGGGCCTGCCAAGCTTCCAAAAAACTACGAGTTGCCTGAAATCTCAGCAAACACTTTTTCACCCAATCTTGATGATACTTTCAGGTAATGATCAGTACACCAAGCCCACTTGGCTCGCCAAATTTCGTTCTTCTAGGTTAAAACCATTCATTGGCAGTAACCGGTTTCATTTTGAGGTTTCACTCTGTTTTCTCCTATAGGGATACATGTATTTGGAACTCTAAATCAAACACGGTTTGTGCTAGCTCTTTGAAACTTGACACAATAAAGCAGTTTTAAGTTCTATCTCTATTGTTTGTTTGCTGTTGATGTAGCCCTAAGCAGAGATTGGCGAGAATCACTTTCATGGAAAGGGCCTGCCAAGCTTCCAAAAAACTACGAGTTGCCTGAAATCTCAGCAAACACTTTTTCACCCAATCTTGATGATACTTTCAGGTAATGATCAGTACACCAAGCCCACTTGGCTCGCCAAATTTCGTTCTTCTAGGTTAAACCGTTCGTTGGCAGTAACCGGTTTCATTTTGAGGTTTCACTCTGTTTTCTCCTATAGGGATACATGTATTTGGAACTCTA